>NW_010423782.1:23489-27521 GCF_000710305.1 Buceros rhinoceros silvestris
GAAAGAGTGACGGTAATACATTTCACTGTCAACTGTGGAAAAGTTGGACTCTTGGCATCTTGAAACTTTGTACTTGCTACATGGATGGCAGAAGACAGAGAAGAGAAATCAGCTTCAGAAGATTGAAGAGCTCTCAGGAGACTAAAAAAAAAACATGCAGAGGGAAAGTAATTTACTGCAGTGATTCTAAAATACCTGCAGCTGGTGTAGTGAGGAGACATGGTTACACACTCTCCTCATTTATCTAGCAACATCTAAACACAAAAGAAAATTTTCCCTTCATGCTTCCAGCTGTGATGCAGATGCTGCAAGATCTTTCCAGTCTTTATGCAGCTGAATAACCTAGTTTAATAAAACCCTTTACTTTGCTTGGACACAAAAAGTTGTTTAATAAGAGTTAGTGCAAAAATTAAAATCGGTCAGATGTTGGACTTCACTCAATCATAACAGAATAAACAAGAAGTTTTACTGCATGATTATTTTTTGTGCTTAAAGGTAAGTACTTCTAGTGAACATCTTTCCACTTGATTCTCTAACTCAATGACTGATCTTGACAGACAAATATACCCTGGAAATAAAAATATAATAGATATTTGTTGAGGACAGGCATATGAATGTTTTGTGCTGAGAGAAATGTTAGCAGTAAAATTCAAGTTCCTGGAATGAAATAAATTCCTCATGTGAAGAATATACATTAAAAATAATTTTTAGAATTCACAAATGTTGTATTAATATTTCACTTAAATCCATGTCATGTGAACGTTACTGAAAATACAAAACCAGTTTCTAATGAACATAATTGTACAATGCAGTTATCCTATGTTTTCCCTTTTTATATTTCAGTTAACATGTGTCTGCTTCTTTGGATGTTTTATCTTTTTGTATGCATTTTTAACATTTACTTATTTTCCTAAGAATTAACAAAAAAAGTTTTCTATAGTGAGCTCTTTGATGCTGACCGTGTAAGCTGGACTGGCTCACTGTGGCTCCAAATTTCTTGCTCATTATGTCTGTTCCTGGTTAAACACAAAAACAGTTACTGGGAATCATTGTGCTTCCAGACTTGGAGCTTTGTTTCAATAGGAGTCCCATCTGAAGCTTTCAAGTTTCTTTCCACAAATATTGTACTGCTGCTAAAACACCTATAACTAAAATTTCTATAAAATGAAACACTATTTTAAACAAATGCAATTAATACATTCTTTGCTTTTTTTTTTTTTTTTAAGCAACAATAAATTCCTTTTCCACATGGGTCAGTCTGGCCAGTCTGTGTTTTCATCTGTGAGCTTGAGCAGTGTTCCACACATACAAAATACAACAGACAAAAAGTAACATGCCTTACAGTATCCTCAGTCCACCATTCTCCTGTTCCAGACTTTTAACATTTCCCTCTATACACTGTATGTTCTTCAACATGTATATATATGTATATGAATATATATATGAAATGCCTAAGGAATCTACAACCACGTTATTGATGATTGAAACAAAACAAACAAAACACCCTATGCAATTATTTTTAAGAAGTGGTTTACACAATATCCTTTTCTCAGCTTTGTATCTCTTCCCCTTTTTGCTTGATGGACTATCTCTGATGGAGTGTCTGGTCTTGTTTACTTTTTGGTATCCTCTCTTATACTCATGTTTTAAATTTCCTTGTAATATCTTGTCATAGATTTTACCAGTCCTTCAGTTTTAATTAGTTTCTAACCCATTCATAATACTCTTGTCTGAGGAAGATAAAGTCCTTTCCATGAAACATACAGTGCTTGTTGTAAAAATCCTTTCAGAATCCGTACTGTTGACAGGTTATGTTTTTCTAGTAAAGATTTATGGTTTTAAAGTATTCTTTATAAAACTCATCCATGTATTGCTTTCCTCTCATCACTTCTCCACAGCAATCTCCTCATTCCTACAGCTACTTGCTGTTTGTGCTGGACTTAATTTTTCATGTGCATTTCTATTAAAAATCCTCTGAAAGGGTTCACTAGAACTAACTAAAAACATACAGAAGTGAATAGGTTGTTTCCAGCTGATTTCAATAACCTCTCCAGGAAAAGAGTATTTTCTCATATTTCCTTTTAGATGTGTTCAGGTGACCATGTTGTATAAAATATCAATGTAGTAGTGATTGGATGAATGCATACTACTTCCTAACCTGTCATAATCAGTTTATAACATGAAAAGTATTGCTTGTATTTCAAATCTCCTACTTGCTTCTGTGATACGTAAGTCACTTATACTGGTGAGAGAAAAAAAGAACGAATTGTGCAAAACTGCACTGTTTAAAAAACCTACATTTTCATCAAATGAACTGGATAAATACCTCCTATATTTTGAGCAAAATTTATTTATGTATTTGGGGTTTTATTTTTAGTCCACTGGAGAAAACAATAAACTCTTTGTGATTTAAAAATTAGGAGACAGCTGGAAAAATCCCCTTATGTAAAAGTTCAAATGCCTTCTGAACTTTTTTTTTTTTTGCTGCTGAACATCAATGCAAGTTTTAGCAACATTCCTTTATATATGCTTAAATTTGAATGTTCAGCAAGCAGCTTAGAATGAGAGCAGTGATATGCACTGGTCAGTGATATGTGTTCTTTGCATTCCCACTGCATGGTGGCCAAGGTGCAAGGAAGTGTGGAATTAGCCCCATCTGAAAGTACTTTTTAGCATGAAAGATACAACTCCAATTGAAGATTTGAATTTAGAGAAAGCTAAAGAGTTTGTGATGTTTGTATCCAGGCAGCCCAAAAGAAATTTAGTTCCTGGGTCTCCTTCCTGGAATGCTACACAAAAGGTGTTTTCTAGTCATTCTCCAGTGGCATTCTGAATTGATCTTATCACAACTCAGGTTAGATGTTATCAGAATAGATTTTAGAGACTATGTCCCCACTGGGACTTGAGCAGAGAGTAGGTATCTTTCCACTTATCTGACAGCTAACCCAACTCTTCAACTAGGTGATTTATGAGATGCTCAGAAGACTTTGGGTGTCTCAGTAGCTCTGTGGTGAAAACAAACACACATTGTTTCTAGGCATCTTTCAGAATTAGATGGTGCTTGAGAAGTGGTAGTCTAAATCACCCTCTGAGACTGAGGAAAAGAATTCCACCTAAATAAACAAATCTTAACAGAACTTGGTCAATCTGAATAAGAATTGTCATTTCTGGCTTATGAATTCTGTATTAATTCTCTATTAATATTCTATATTAATTCTTCATGGTAAACTGAGAGGATGAGTAAAACACTGTGTAATCCTTGTGAGCCTTTAAAATATATTTAAAATGCAAAAATGTTAAATACAGTTGGTAATGCTATCTTAATTTTCTATCCTGTGATGATGATAGAGCATATATGAAACAGAATTATATATAGGAATCTCTTTAAACATGGAAGTGCCACCATATGCTAATTTCAGAACAAATTTCTGAAACAAGTGAGCAAAATGAATATCCTCCTTAAATTCAGGTGAGATGTTAAATAGCAGTTAGTTTCGGTTAGATTTATAGGGTCGTTAAAAGATACTTACCAGTTTGATACCAGAAGCACTCAGTTTAATTATACAATTAAATTTTAGGTTGTTTTTGTTATGTACAAAAGCTTATTGTAATTCCAGTTTGACTTTAGAAGTGCTATTAGATTCTGATTCCTTTTCACACTGATGCAAAAACCACACTATTCTCCAGCCCAAATAAAGATGCTCAGAACCATTGATTCTAAGATTAATTGTAAATACACTTGTGAAAATTATTAACAATTCAACAGTTCAGATACCAGGTGAGAATCAAGCAATGCACCTATTATAATTTTTTAAAAAGCAAGAGAATGTACCAATTTACAGGGCTATTGAACAAAATCTTGTTTGTATATTCAGTATTTCAAATATGATCAGTATAAAATGATGATTTTTCATGAAGCTGCTCTAATGTCTCTAAAAATAGTAGTATATTCTTAAAATTATGAATTATCCATATTTAAATGCAAATTAAAGCCTTATATGTATCTCTTAATCTATTTATATTTATTTATAT
>NW_010423783.1:0-8517 GCF_000710305.1 Buceros rhinoceros silvestris
GGGGAGGGGGAGGGTGTGAGGGGAATGAGGAGCTGAGAGAGTGAGGGGCTGCCAGGGAGTGGGGGGCTGAGGAGCTGCCTGGCTGTGAGGGGAGTGGAAAGGTGTGAGGGGCTGCCTGGCTCTGAGAAGAGGTGGGGAGGGGGCTGTGGAGTTGGGAGGCTGCTGGGATGTGAGGGGGTGCCTGGCTGTGAGCAGAGCGGGAGACCGTGAGGGGGTACCTGGGTGTGAAGGGGTGCACATCTGTTAGGCCTGTGAGGCAGAGATGACTTTTAGAGGTGTGGGACAGCAGGAGAGGTATGGGAGCAATGGAGTGAGGCAGGGGAACCATTGCTTCATGGGGAGCCCCTGCAGGGCCAGCACTGTTTCAGGTAGTGGAAGTCTGTCAGTTGTGATGTGGTGCTAGATGATGAGGTGTGTGCATGACAAGTAGGACTCCTGTGCGACAGGCAGCTGTCACAGGATCGCAAGGATGATGGTTGGTGATGAAGCATCATGAGGAACAGCAGAAGTGATGGATATTCAGGTTTCCAATAAGTAAAACACAGGGGTGCTGCGCTGGTAGAGCAAGAAGTGTGTGAGAGAGAGGCCATGGAAAATGCCATGAAAAATAAATCATGCACTTAGCCATAGAAACCCTCATGTAGCAGCTCATAAATCAAGATAGGGCTCTTAAAATCTTTTGACTTAACTTGCCGCTCACCATTTTGGAAGGCACACAGTTGCTAGAGCAATACCAGTTATCTTTCTCCTAGCAGTAGAATTAAGACTGAAATTTTTAATGGCTTATACGTGATACTCACTTGCTTCTTTCCTTCAAGCTGCTTGACCTGATTTTTGGAAAATTTCAAACCCCAAGAGAATCATGGGTTCATAATTTTTCTCTCAGAGAGCTGTCCCCTGTGTGGGATTTAAAAAGAAGATACAAAAAGGATGGACAGGTAGTAGCTGCTGCTTAGAGCTGTAGTTTTGGATATGTTGTCAGGCTCTCCAGGGTGAATGCAGTGCCTCACGTCAAAGCTGGTAACCAGACCTCTTCCTGATGCCCAAAACCACAAGATTTTGTGCTACAATCCATATTACGTATGTTTATGCTGTAAATGGAAGCTGAAATTGAAATAGGTGATTGCCAACTTGTAACCCTTCATTTGTGTGATTTGCTCCTGGCAAATCTTTCTAGCCTCCATCCTGTCAGAGCCGCAGTTTTTGCACAGTCAAAAGGAATGACCACAGGTTGTGTGGAACTGGGGACATTTGGTGCTGTCCGAACTTCAGTCTTAATTTGTCTGGAGTCCATGCTGTAAAATCTGTGAGTCATGTGAAGCTGTGCAAAATTTGTCAATATGTGGCAGTTTATGATGAAAATACCCACTTCAGTTTATAGTATTTTTATTGAAAGACATTTTGAGTGGATGTTTTCCATGGTGGCAATGCAGAGATGTGTTAAAAAGTCTGCAGCACATTAAACAATGCACTGATTTTAAAGATTTATTTTAGACTCTTGCTACTTTTAACCACCATTTGTGGAAGTTGAGAAATGAAAAGCTTTGGACAAAAGAGTGCATGACCACTCCATAGTCTCTTTGAAGTAGCTCAGGCTGATACAATTAATATTCTTGTAACAGAATAGTAGCAAATAGCATTAAAATTGACCCCTTTCCACTGTCCAAAGGAGGGATGAACTATACCTAAACTGTTTCTAGCATCTTTGTCATGCTCTAAACATCAATACTGAGGTAACAGAAATGGGTTACCCTCTACCCCCACCTCAATGAAATGAAATTTGAGGTACCAGCAGATCTCTCAAAACGTAACGTTTGTGACTGAAGAAAACCTAGGTAAAAGCTAATGAGTGATACTTTAGCAGTAGTGTAATATTTTGATTGAAATGGCTTTTCATTTGTGCCAAATATTTTGCAGCTAAAGCACTCATGTGACAGTATGTAGTGTCTGTTAGCTGAATACTAACAAACTGGACAACATTTTATACATTATTTTACTCTAAAATCTTTTGAATTGCTGCTTGAATAATACCATGTGGAGCTGTGTTCAGGCCTCTGACCTCCTTTTTCTTTGTTCTTCCATTCCTGGTCCCCCAGAGAGCTTTCCTTTTGGAGCCAAGGGCTGGATTCAAACTCAGAGTTTGCACGTTTCAGTCCAGTCACATAACCTCCACTATCTTGCAGAACCCCAGGCTGCTGGGTTGGAAGGGACCTCTGGGGATCATCTAGTCCAACCCCCTGCTAGAGCAGGGTCACCAGAGCAGGGCACCTAGGAGGGCGTCCAGGCGCCTTTGGGATCTCTCCAAAGCAGGAGGCTCCACAACCTCTCTGGACAGCCTAGGCCAGGGCTTCTTCACCCTCACAGCAAAGAATTTTCTCCTGCTCAGGTGAGACTTCCCGGGTTCCAGTTTGTGCCCATTGCCCCTTGTTGTGTTGTTGGGCACCACTGGGCAGAGTTTGGCCCCATCCTCCTGACTACCCTTTAGCTATTGATTAGCATTGATGAGATCCCCTCTCAGGCTTCTTTTCTCCAGCTGAACAGCCCCAGGGCTCTCAGCCTTTCCTTGGCAGAGAGATGCTCCAGCTCCCTCCTTATTCTTCTAGCCTCTGCTGGACTCTCTCCAGTAGTTGCTTGTCTGTCTTGAACTGGGGAGCCCAGCTCTGGACACAGGACTCCAGAGGTAGCCTCAGTAGGGCAGAGCAGAGAGGGAGGAGAACCTCCCTGGACCTGCTGGCCACATTCTTCTTCATGCACACCAGCAGACCATTGGCCTTCTTGGCCAAGAGCACATTGCTGGCTCATTGTGGACTTGTCCATCAGCACTCCCAGGTTCTTCTCTGCAGAGCTCTATCCTTGTAGCTACCTGAAAGAACTTCGGCACTCCAGCCTTTGTCTATAGAGTTCCCTGGGTGTCTGGAGCTGTGGTTAGTGATCCACTGCTCCAAAGTGGTCGGGAGCTCAGTGTCCATGTATGATCAGGATCCACAAACTGGGCCTCTGCTGTTGGTGTGATTGAATTGTCCAGGCAAAAATACAAGATCTGTGGTGCCAAAAACCCTGATTTTTATAAACATTTTTTGTCTTATTTTAAGTCATTATTAAGGATACCACATGTGGATCTCCAAAAGCAGTATTAGAATTTATTCCTGGTTTATGACACCTGTTGCCACTGTTATTCTGATTTTGGCATGAACGAAAAGTTTAGATGCACAAACGGTTCAGCCAGCGGAGATCAGAAGTATGTAACGAAGTGTTGAATCGGAAAGTAAAATAAGTCACTGTGACTGTAGTGAAAGTTCCATTTCCTTTTTGCTGTAGAATTATTGTGGTATTACTTCAATTCTTCATAACGTAATTGTCTCTGGTGCTTTTGAGTTTGCCTGGGGAAGGATTAACCCTCGGAGGAACGGGAGCTTGTGTTCAGTGAGAATAATTAACAAATCATCATGTTTGTGTGAAGCTTTTTAGTATTGCTGACAAATGCATTCGCATCAATGACTGTGAGTGATTTACTCACTGGAGGAGCTAGCATCCTGCATATCTGAAAGGAACTCTGTTAGCAGGGGAAATGTTTCTTCAGCTTTTTGTTACATCTCAGAGAGCAGAAGTACATGTTGTGGAAATGCGCATCTAATGGAAACTTCTTTCAGGCACAGGAGCTCTGGCTGGAGAATCATTGGGTTTTTATTTTTATTATGTCATTTTCCAAAAATCTGCTCTAAACTTCTCAATGACCACATTAAGCAAGAAATCTTGGAGGGAGGCAAAGATGACAACTGTTTTAATAGTTGCCTTCAGAAACTTTATGACTTCAGTCTACAAGCACATCTCTATCTTTTTTATCTTTTCTTTTTAAGATTAAATTCTTAAGAATTAAATGGTCGGGGTTTGTGAGCAACTGTGTTACAATCTGGTGTGTGTGCGAGATGCAGGCAAGAACATATGAAATAAGGGAAAAGATTAATGCATTCGCTGGGATGGCAGTGAGCAAAAAGAGGAAAAAAATAATAAGGCAGATCTTTCTGTAGCCTTGCGCAGAGGGCAGGGCTCCCTGCACTCCCGTTTTGAGAACGGTTTGAAATGGCAGGGGGTTTTCTTTTATCTTGAAACAAGCCAATTCTTTTGCTTTTGTGCAGATGTCAGAGATGGGTCGAGAACTGTCGAAGGGCAGATTTAGAAGATAAAACTCCAGATCAACTCAACAAGCATTACAGATTGTGCGCTAAACATTTCGAGACTTCGATGATATGTAGAAGTGTGAGTAAAACCAGACATTTGTTTATTGGCATCTCGCAAAATGTGACTGTCATCAGGGTGCTGCAGTTTAATCTTTGTTCTCCTGGGTAACTGGTCCCTGGGCAAATTAATCTCTTAGTCTTAACCGAGGTTTTTGTCATGGTCTGGGGCACTGCAGAGACACAGCACAAAGGGTGAGGTGGAAATGAGCAGTTGGGGAGGAGAAAAGCAGAGCTGCTGCTGCTGCTTTAGTAGGTTTGTGGACTCCATGTCTTCACTGCGGTTCTTCCCTCATGCAAAACAACACTTCTTTTGTTTATTGTCCCTGGATGTTAGGTTATATAAATTTATTTGGTGTAAGTATGCACATTTGCATCTCTCTCGTTATTTAAAATCATTAATATGCTATTACTGAAGCGTGTACATGGTGCGATTTGGTTTAATTACACTTGGTTTTAGCCAGAGATGTGAACATTCTTTGCCTCTGTCAAGCTTTTGGTTCCTGCTATGATTTATCCAGCTAAAATCACGGTGCTGTTTCTTGTTAATGAGACAAAAGCTTTCAGTTCTTCTTGTTAACAAGATAATGTTGATTTTTAACAGTTTCTATAACAGCTGGAAATGGTGGACTTGAGGCTTTGTATCGAGTTCTAAATTCTAGGCTGAATTGCTCTCTGATGCATGAGCAAAATCAGTCCTGGAGTGACAAAGGATAATTAAAATATGCAGGTTGGACTCTGAGCTCCTGGTGGTATTAGGTGTGATGGGGTCTCTGGTTAGCCGGCGTGCCACACACAAACCAATGAATAACAAAAGTAATTCTGAATCTGAAATGAAGCCTTATGAAACTCAGTTTAAAACATGTTTCAATTTCATGACAACTAACAACAATCAGTTAAAATTTTGTACTTACTGGAAATTAGCCAGTTTAGCCAATGCGAGTTTACAGTATATCCAAATGTAATATTTTACTTAAAATATTTTTATTTAGCTGCTAGAAACATTTACATGGCCACCTAGAAGTCATTTCTTCCTTCTGCTCACCTGACAGATCAATTTGCCTTCAATATGATCTTTTACAATGGTATTTTGTGAAATTCATAAGTCTGCAGAAAGCAGCAGATGAATATTTTCACAACGAAAATGTTTATGTGATTGTTTCTAGAGTTGTGAGATAAGTGATAAAACCCAAAGCACAATAGTAACAAAAAGACATTTATGCGTCAGAAAAGAAAAATTGTATCCAGAATGTTTATTTTTAAAACATTATAAATTATTATTATAAGTTAAAATTATTGCATTGGGGTCTTTGATGTGAAGATAATGGAGATGCAAAAGTATTTGTGGTTTGGGTTGGGGTTTTCTGTAGGATCTCGTCACATTTTCAGTGTTCTCATGATATCCACAAAAAGTGAGTTGCATGGAAATTGTTTGTTTTGAAACATCAGAAAGTCAAAATACCTTAGAAAGAGGAAAGGGAAGGGCATGACACCTGAACTTCTGGGGCTTTTGTGCACTCAGTGAGAATTTCCCCACAGAAATCCCTAATCTTGCTGTCTGTCCTCTGACAGAGCCCTTACAGAACGGTTTTACGGGATAATGCTGTGCCAACAATATTTGACCTTACGAGTCACTTGAACAATCCCCACAGCAGACATAGGAAAAGGATAAAGGAGCTGGTAAGTTTTTCATGTAAGATTGTTTTTTAAAAATTATTATTAAGACTAAAGGCAAGTAAGTTCATGTGAAACTTTTAAATGAAAGAATTGAATAATAATATTTAGCACTGGAGTGTTTGCATTTTTGGTTCCACCGGTTCTAGTAACTTTTTGTTAAGTAAGGTTAAGTAAGTTAAGTGCCCAAATATTGTGTTGATATGAATTTTATCTGCTAAGGAAGGTTTAATGAAATAATCTGGAAGATGAAATGTGTTGATCCAGAGCTGATCCTGTCTTCCAAGGGAAGGGCACAGCTTCCCTGTGCTTGTTACCTCAGCACTAACGGAGTACAATCCCCACATGGCACCCTGAGATTCTTACTCCACATTGATGGGATCTTCAGTTCACCCCTTTAACTTCTGAAGTCAGTGCCAATTCAGACGTGCTCGATTTAGCTTTTTGTCCTGAAAAGACGATCCATGTACAGAACCAAGATCAAGAATTTTTTTGTGTAATTGTGTCTTGTTGGTACCTCTTTTGTGTCATTTATAGACAAGGTGTCTCTTAATTGTATATTAAGAGGCATCTTGGACCTTCTAGCACTTTTTGGTGAATATTAACACTTTTCAAATGGTCTCATCTACAATATTTGTAGCTGATCTTGATGCGTTTTAGTATTTTAAGATCACGTGCCAGATATTATCATCAATATAAGTTTGTTGGTTTTTTTTTTTAAAGAGTGAAGATGAATTAAGAACACTGAAGCAACAAAAGAGTAAGTGGGCAAAATAATTGAGTTCATAAAACCTTTTGTTTCCTGAGGCTGACAAGGTAATGCAGGACACGTAACGTTAAGTGTAGTGATATCAGGAGGATGAGTTCCTGCTTGATTCAAACAGCCAGTCTAAACTCTTTCCAAAATCCTGATCCACTTTTAAACGGGAAACATTATTCTCTGTTACATATCTTAGTAACTTAAAGGTAATGGGGGTAGTAAGGGAAAGCAGTGCTATGTTTTTTATTCATGCTACCTCGACACTGACGGTACTTTTACATTTTGTAGTTGATGAAGCTTTTGAACGGGAACAGGCGACTCAAGAACTGAATGAAAGCAACGAACAAAATACTGTCTCTGAGGAAGGAGGGGAAGAACAAGAGGAAAAAGCTGTCCCCTTGACTCTGGAAGAAAGAGAAAACAAAGATTACCTTAAATCTCTGTTTGAAATTCTGATCCTAATGGGTAAACAAAATATTCCGTTGGATGGCCATAATGTTGACGAACTTCCTGAAGGTATTTTTACTTCAGACAACTTTCAGGCTCTGCTGGAATATAGGATAAATGCTGGAGATGAAGTTCTGAGGAAGCGATTTGAGATGACTGCAGTCAACCTTGAGTATTGTTCAAAAACTCAGCAGAAACAAATGCTCGAGATCTGTGAAAGCTGCGTAAGAGAAGAGACACTGAGGGAAGTGAGAGACTCACACTTCTTTTCTATTGTCACCGATGAAGTTGTAGACATAGCGGGAGAGGAACATTTGCCTGTGTTGGTGAGGTTTGTGGATGATTCTCATAATCTAAGAGAAGAATTTGTAGGTTTTTTACCCTATGAGGCTGATCCTGAAATTTTAGCCGTTAACTTCCACACGACTATTACTGAAAAGTGGGGTCTTAACATGGAGTACTGTCGAGGTCAAGCCTACATCATCTCCAGTGGCTTTGCTTCTAAAATGAAAGTTGTAGCTACAAGACTGTTGGAAAAGTATCCCCAGGCTGTGTACACGCTGTGTTCCTCGTGTGCCTTAAACGTGTGGCTGGCAAAATCTGTTCCCGTTGTTGGTGTTTCCATTGCACTAGGAACAATGGAAGAAGTTTGCTGTCTCTTTCATCAGTCTCCACAGTTACTGGTAGAACTGGACAACACCATTTCTGTTCTTTTTCAGAACAATGAGGAGAAGGGTAACGAGCTGAAGGAGATCTGCCGTTCTCAGTGGACAGGCAGGCATGACACCTTTGAGGTTCTGGTGGACCTCATGCAAGCACTGGTTCTGTGCTTGGACACGGTAAGCAGTGACTCCTCCGTCAGGTGGAACAACTTCATCATCGGTCGAGCATTTGTTCTTTCGAGTGCATTAACAGATTTTGACTTCATTGTCACTGTTGTCATTCTGAAAAACGTTTTGTCTTTTACGAGAGCATTTGGAAAAAATCTCCAAGGACAAACATCCGATGTCTTCTTTGCAGCTAGCAGCCTAACAGCGGTGTTGCATTCTCTGAACGAAGTAATGGAGAATATAGAAGTTTACCATGAATTTTGGTTTGAGGAAGCCACAAATTTGGCCACAAAACTGGATGTACAAATTAAACTCCCAGGAAAATTTCTCAGGGCGCAACAGGGGAACTTGGACTCAGAGGTAACGTCAGAAAATTACTACAAAGAAATCCTTAGTGTCCCCACTGTGGAGCATATTATTCAAGAATTAAAAGATATATTCTCAGAACAACATTTAAAAGCCCTGAAGTGTTTATCACTAGTGCCCTCAGTCATGGGGCAGCTCAAATTCAATACATCCGAGGAGCATCATGCTGACATGTACAAAAATGACTTGCCTAACCCAGACACTC
>NW_010423783.1:8620-13476 GCF_000710305.1 Buceros rhinoceros silvestris
TCTGCTGAGCTTCATTGCTGGAGAATCAAATGGAAGCACAGAGGAAAAGATATTGAACTTCCAGCTACTATTTATGAAGCTCTTCACTTGCCAGACATAAAGTTTTTCCCTAATGTTTACGTGTTGCTTAAAGTCTTGAGCATCCTCCCCGTGATGAAGGTGGAGAATGAAAAATACGAGATAGGACGAAAGCGCTTAAAGGCATATCTGAAAAACACCTTGACAGAGCAAAGGTCAAGCAACCTGGCTCTGCTAAACATCAACTTTGATATAAAACACGACTTGGATTTAATGGTGGACACCTACATTAAACTCTATCCAGAAAAAGTGGAATTTCAGGAAGATTTTATTCCCTCAAACAACTCTGAAGTAAAAGAAGATGCTTAATTTTTTTTAAGCTCTAACCAATCTGTTGAAACAGATTTTGTTTTTTTAGCCAAGTTTCAACACTGAGGAAAAAAACCTGTGAAACCTTAAAAAAAAAAAAAAAATTGTATTTCCACATTTTAGATCTCGGACTGCAGAATCTGTGGTCAGTGACCCAAATCCTTCTGCATTAAATGTGTTTCGCGAACAAAACCAAGCCTGAATATCAGCTCGTGCTCTCAGCCAAGGTGCTCTCTGCGTATGGGCGACTTGATGAGGGGCTCGTCTTCTTGGAAAAAGGACGTGCTGATTGTAGATTCAATGGGGCTGTTACATGTTTGCTCATGAATTAGGAGAAGAACAATCCCTTCATGTTAAAATGAGTAGAACGCACTTCAGTTCTGTTCCTTTGGATTTTATTCTTTCAGAAAACTTTTAAAAAGCGGCTTTGTTGTGTATTTAATTGGCATTTTGGGGAGTGGACTCGGCTCTCGCACGATCCTGGTGCCGTGGACTGTTCTCAGTGTAAAGTGAACATTAGTGGTAGAGAGGTACGTTTATGGTTTCATTGGAAGAGTCAACCTCTTTAATCGCTCGATGACTGTTTACATTCCTTTGTATAAGACACAAACCCTTTTTTCCCCCTCTTTTTAGGCTTTTAACAAGCATGGCAGGAGTATTGAAATCCTTAAAAGACACTAAAAATTGATTCCACAAACCTTTAAATCTGCTCATTTTATCCTGCCTCTGACACAAACCCCTGCATCTTTTTGTCTGTTTATTTGTAAACTCACCCGGGAAAAAAATGAAAATCAGAGTTTGTTGTTTGTCCAGAAGTAAGATTGAAAATATCACTGTTATTTTTGGCAAGAATGAAACATTTTTGTACAGTTTATTGCAATTTAAAATAAAATGTGAATTGCTTTTTACATAGCATTGAGTTTTTTAGTAAAGCAGTGCCTCTTTGAGGGTCCTTTTGACAGGTACCTTCTCGTTTGGGCAAATTTTTTTCCATTCATTTTTTGTTTCTAGGGAGTGGCATCATCTTAAGATGCAGGAGACTTTGTGTAACAGCACTGCTGCCCTGTGCGTTCTGCTGAAGGTTTTTTAAAGTGTTTTGTGTAAGCCCTAAACTCTGTGCTTTGTGTTGTGGAAGTTCTGTCATGTCAATGCGGTTGTTGCCTCAGCCAGTAAAACGTGGTTTAGCGAACAGCTCACTCCATTCCTCTGAATAGAAGAAAATAGCCCAAATCCATGTTAGTGCTAAAAAAAAAAAAAGGTGTTTTTTAATTAGAAACCATATGGAAAACTGTCTTTTAAAAAAGAGATTTCAAATACAATTTTAAGAAGTAATTAAAGTGTTTCCCATCCTGGGAATGTTTGAGAGTTCCCCCAGCTAAAGACAGTCATGGCTCTGTGAGCCTCATCTCGACAAAGTCGAGTTAGGTGAACCCAGGCTTACAGGGTAATCGGAAACAGAAAATGGATACCCAGTGCCATGTCCAAAGAGCTGAAGGTGACTTTCTCTCTGTGTAAAGATCTTTTTGACTGACGTACTGAGACAAATTGAAGAAAGGAGGTGCAGCAAACAGCTCCTTCAGCTGCTGAAGTGTCTCCTGGAGCTCAGCTGAGACGTACTGTTGTGACTAGCGTTGCTAATGAGCTGGCTCCGAGGGCTTTGGTCGCTTGGTGTGCTTGATCGTTGCGGTGCGTTTCGTGGTGGCACTTTGATTGTCATCAATCAGAAGCTCCTTATTCAGCCTATTGGAGTTGTCCCGTCAGTGATTTTTAGGAGCATCACTTAGGAACCCGTAGCAGGTCTCAACAGCGACGGCTTGGCAGGTTGTGGAGGAGCAAAAAGAGCAGATCGCAGTGGTGGGTAACCACTATCTTCAGGGGTTTGCATGGAGGAAAACCATTTCCTGGAACTATAGTGGCTCCCATCTAATTTCTGGAGATGCAGGGAAAGGATGCGACTAAAGTGGAATTCGGGAATACAGCGCTAAAGAGAACACTGTTGCTGGAGCAGATTAGAAAGTGACAGAGAAGGGTCTGAAAGTGGGACAAATCACTGAAGATAAACTTTGATTCCATTTTTTTTAACAGATTCTTTGAGACAGAAGGAATTGCCATGTGAAATATCCTGCTGGTTCAGGGTAGGGTCTGTTTCGAGGGTGTATTTCAGGTATTTACCTTGCTTTGACCTGGCTTTTTGGCATGTTCTCTGTAATGAAGCAATATGTCTATTTGATTTAAGTATCACTGCTGAGCTGTTAATCATTCCAGTGGAAGTGGGTTTTCCTTGGCTGCTCAGCCGATTGTGCTTGTCTTGATACACAAACTCTTTCCATCTCCCGTGCACAGGGCTCCCGTTAGAAATCTCTGTGGCTTTTCCAAAGAGCAGCATGTATCTTTCTCTCCTGCAGCGTCATTTCTGTCCGTGGCTGCAGAAACCCTGTAGCTGCTCGTTTGGCTGCCAAGGCTCTGCCGTGAAGAAGCAGAGCACCAGACCCACTTAATGATTCTGGGCGCAGCTCTCCTTTCCCCCTGCACTCTGTTTCTGTGCAACGCTGCAAATCCCAGAGTTGCCAGAAGCATCCCAATTACCCCGAGAAGATGAAAATAAATCTCTTTACTGGCTCTGTTTCAAGAACCAGCTGCTAACCTGGCATAACAATAAGGTGTTATCCCAAACTAGGCTTAACACGCCATAACTTCCAGACCTCTACTGCTCCTTTCTTCCCTAAGGAAAATATTACGAAGAATTGTGGTCTCGCCAACATTTTTCCTATAAGTAGTGACATATCAGTGAAAAAAAAGGAGTTGGAAGTTTTAGACTGAATACACATGTGTTCATTTTAAGTTTTCTTAACTTTGTAAAATAACACTGTTAATCAAAGAGAATTCAATGTGCACGTTCCATAACACAGTAATTGTTGATTCTGTTAATGCCATAGTCGTCCAGTGTTTCTATTTATTTATTTTGGTCTAGCAAGCTTGCGGTTTTCTTAAAACCAGGCTTCTGTGTCTTCTAGTTTAGCTTTTAGTTGTCCCTGGAACGATCCTCGAAGGCAAGGCAGGTATAGTGAAGACTTTTTTGGTGAGATTGAGGTGAAGCAGCACAACAGTGAGAAAACAGGTGCCCCTGTCGTCCCTGTTTTTCTGGTTTGTAGTATCCCAAAGTTAACTACGTCAGTGATCTCACAGTTGATGATGCTCTTGTGTTGCAGTGCTACTGCGTAAGGCTCCCCACAGCCCCCGAAGCACGTTAATTGACATCAACACTCTGTAGCAGTAAATTAGTGTCTTGGTTGTAGAAGTTGGAGTACGATCTACAGGATGGCTTTTACTATCCTCCAAAGCCACCAGTGTTATCTACAGATTTCCAAACCTTCATGTGTTCACAACCACGTGCTCCACCAGCAGCAGCAATATAACAAATCATTTGCATGGGCATCAGAGGATCCTCCTTGCTGAGCAGTCATGCTGAGAGCCTGCGAATGTACCGGATGGAGTCCAGGCTAGAGCGTAGGCTTCCCTTGGAGCAGCCAGAGGAGAAACTCCTGCAACAGCTTGACCTCTGCTAAAACGTACTAAGAAAGACTGATTTACATGAAAAAACAGATCCCAGTGAAAGCCAGGGCTGGAGGCAGCTCAACACGTCTGCCAGTTGTGTCAGGTGATCACCTAGTTCCAACCCCCCTGCCATGGGCAGGGACTAGAGCAGGTTGCTCAAAGCCCCATCCAAGCTGGCCTTGAACACTTCCAGGGATGGGACAACTGCAGTCTCTCTGGGCAGCCTGGGCCACCATGGGCAGGGACTAGAGCAGGTTGCTCAAAGCCCCATCCAAGCTGGCCTTGAACACTTCCAGGGATGGGACAACTGCAGTCTCTCTGGGCAGCCTGGGCCAGTGCCTCAACTGGTGCACTTGGTGAAGGAAAGATGTTTATGAGCTCTTGGGAAGGAGGCGTCATGGGTTTGTGTCATGAGGGGAGCAGCAGAGGGGTGGGGAGATAAATGAGAAAGCTGGCCAAGGGCACTGGTTCGTTAGTAGAGTGAGCTTCAAGCCTGTGTCCTGTGTAAGTCCAGAGCTAAGCCCAGGTGGGGTCCTGGGTCCTCCGTTCTGATCCACTAGTCTGCAGGGATGTCAGATTGAGCAGCCATGGGCTGGAGGGCTTTGAGCTGCTGGCACAAGGGGAACCTCACACAAAGCTAGAGGAGAAGTGGCTGCAAGGAGGCTGACAGTGCTGGGGAGGTTGGACCTGCATCTGTCCCTGCAGGTCCACCATCGCGCAGGCAGTCATCTAAAGGCATAGTTGACCTTCCTGAGCTGGGGGTCTTAACAAATTGAAGGTGAATCATCTGTTTTATTAAATCAGAGGCCACTTCAAGGACTGCAGCCCAATTATGCTGTATGTACATCCTGGACAGAGCATTCATGGAGAAATGTGATCCGTATGGGCAGATCTTACTGGTGAGCACATCCTGC
>NW_010423783.1:13564-17146 GCF_000710305.1 Buceros rhinoceros silvestris
CCTTGGGTATCTGCCTGCAGAGATCAGCTTAGCAGGATTCAGGCCTTAACTCCTGATTTATAGCATTGAACAGCTCTCAAAAAGAGGGAGGGATCTGTAGGAGGAGCGGTATGAAGTGGACGGTGCTGTGACAAGTGTTTTCCCTGCTGAGGAGCGAGCTTTGCTGCCTTCGCTTTGGTGCGAGACTGTGCTCCAGGAATAAGCAGGAATATCATGGTCTGGCCTGAATTCCTCCCTGGAGAAAAGAGACAAATGATATCATCATTGGAGTTGTTTGGACATCATAAAGGTACTTACTGAGATGAGAAAAATATGGTTTTAATTCCTTTTTTAATAATAAAGTAATGGAAGGCTGTGAGTGCCAGGAACCTCACTGAGAAAAAGGTCTTTGCACCCTGGACAACTCTTTGCTTAATGAATAAGCCCTTCTAAGTCACTTTGGTTCCTTTTTTTATGTGTGTGTGGAAGTACAGAAATTATTCAAAGCCAGGTGAAGGTACTTGCTTGTCTTGCACATATTAACTGTCTCTCTTTTGCTGTCCTTAGAAACTTTAATCCCAAAAGTGTATCGTTGTTGCAGAAGATGTTTATTGAGAAACACATGCCTTTGAGGTGTGTTTTGGCATGCGTAAAGGCCCCCTTCTGTGGTATTATAAAACCTGAATTTGGAAAGAATTTGTAATACATATAATTTGACGTCAGGTATTCCTGGATTTAACAGTCTGTGTCACAGTCTTATTCTAACAATGGGGGTAATGGATCAGATTCGCGATTCTAATCCTGGTTCTTTGCACCTTTCGGGCAGGACAGCACGGCCAGAGCCTGGATGCACTTTTCCAGGTAAGAGAGCACCATTGCCCCAGGAAACTCTTCGAGGGGGAAAAATCAATGCAGAAAATGCTGGTGCAGCCCTTTTCTGCACTGTGTAAAATCACAGACTGGTTTGAGTTGGAAGGGACCTTCAAAGGTCATCCAGTCCAACCCCCTGCACTGAGCAGGGACATCTGCAACATCTGCAACTAGAGCAGGTTGATCAGAGCCCTAAGGGCCAAACTGACCTGACATGGGGCCAGGGATGAGGCATCTACCACCTCTTGGGGCAACCCGGGCCAGGGTCTCCCCACCCTCAATGTAAAAAATTTCTTCCTTCTCTCTGGTCTCAATCTCCCTCTTCCACTTGAACCCATCACCCCTTGTCCTGGCCCAACAGCCCCTGATCCAAAGCCCCTCCCCAGCTTTCTCAGAGGCCCCTGGAAGCACTCACAGGCCGCACTAAGGTCTCCCTGCAGCCTTCTCTGCTCCAGCCTCAACACCCCCAACTCTCTCCCCTGGCCTCCCAGCAGAGGGCTTCCACCCTGCCAGCATTGCTGGGACTTTCTCTGGCCCCGCTCCAGCAGCTCCCTGGCTCTGCTGTGCTTCTTTGTTTCTCCAAGATGTACTTAAATCATGCTTAAGTTACTGTGCACCTTAGAATCACAGAATCACAGGATGTTTAGGTAGGGAGAGACCTTTAAGCTCATCGAGTCCAGCCCTTCCCCCAGCACTGCCAGGTCCCCACTAACCCCTGTCCCTCAGCACCACCTCGAGACAGCTGGGAAACCCGTCCAGGGATGGGGACTCCACCACTGCCCTGGGCAGCCTGGGCCATGCCTGGACAACCCCAACAGGGAAGGAATTGTTCCTCACATCCAACCTAATTTTTTCTAACATCCAACCTCATCCTCCCCTGGTGCAACTGGAGGCTGGTTCCTCTCATCCTGTCACTTCTTCCTGGGGAGAAGAGACTGACCTGCCCCTCGCTCCAACCTCCTGTCAGGGAGTTGGTGAGAGCCAGAAGGTCTCCCCAGAGCCTCCTTTTCTCCAGGCTCATTAACCCCAGGTCCCTCAGCTGCTCCTCAGCACACTTGTGCTCCAGACCCTGATTCAGCTTCGTTGCTTCTACACAGTCTTTCAGGTCTCTTCTCCCAGCACTGTTACAGAGAGAGCTGCAACAAGATCAGGGCTTTCCAGGGCTGGGTGCCATTTTTCCGCCCTGGGTGTCCTGTAGTTGTTGCTGATGCTACTGTCCTCCAAGGTCATGCTTCTCGAAGGTCAGTGTTCTTGGGTGCCTGTATTTTATATTTCTCATTTGGGGATGCATTGAAAGGCCAAAGATTTTAGAAGTGTTTTGCATTACCATTCTCTGAGGAAAGGCGCTTTAAAGTGGTGCCAAGTGTGTGCACAGTTAAAGGTAGGAAAAATCACAGATTTTGAAAATCACCGTTTAGGAACAAAATTCAGCATTTGAGCACAGCACCGGGGTGGTGTTTGTTTAGCTCCCTTAGTATCACATTGCATTCTCCAGGTGGCTTTCAACAGGACCTGGGACAACAAAATCTTTATAAACAGTTCTAAAATTTACCTTTTTTATACATCCCGTCATTTGAATTATGGTTTGGAGGACAAAAAACCCCATTGTATTCTCCTTCTGTTATTAGATATTACATGTGCTATATTTTTTTCTACTTTACTCCATTTACTTTCCGATTCCCCAATTCAGGCCAGCACTTCAGTCCTGCACTATTTTTTGCCCATGAAGTTGCCTTCTCTTCTCAATCCCTGTTCACATTAGTCACTGCTCCTGGGGTTTTTTTCCTGTTTTTCCACCCATCCTAAAATGCTGCTTTTCTGGATCCCAGCTGTGGAGAAGCAGCAAGTTCCTCTTCACTTTTCTTCAGATACTTCAAATTCTTCAAATGTTAAATAAAGATTAGTGCTTTCCTTCTGTAACCTTGGCTGTGGAGGGAACTAATCTTACAGTCTTCAGGGAAAAGGTGACCTTAAACCAGCTCGAACTGATGAAAGACACTTCTAGGCTTTACACTGGAGTGTCCTCTAAGTGTCCCCTGAGGTGTAAGCACAGGAAACAGCCCTTACTACAGTACTGTGTATTCATCAGTCATCTACCATCCTAAATAACCCCCAAGGGATGATTTATCTTCTCTGCCCTGACTCTCAGCTTTTGAAATGTTGATTTGTGTCACCATGTTCCTCTCCGTACTCCTCCCCGAGACTGGTACCTTTTGCTGATCATGGCCCGCTTTGATGTCATGCAGGTCTCTGGTCTTTGCGGGCAGAAACCAGGAATCTGCTGTTGAAAGCAGGACCAACACACTCTCCTGTAGCTGAGGAAGTGGCTCAAGGGTTCCTGGCAGTCCAGGGACACAGATGTACAAAAGAACGTTTAGATACAACCATGGATATTCATATGACCCCAATTCCTGGAGTGTTTTCTATGTCATCGATCTATTTATGTCCATAAAGTCTCTGGGTTATAAGGCCCGGTTGTCAGACAGCTGAAGTGATTATGGTTTCCATCTGGTCACATGAAAAATCTGCATGGAATTGGGACACTGTATCAAGGTCTCCCAAAGCCCCACCTAAATCAATGTCTCCAGCCCGGAAGACTTCAATACGACATGATGAGAGACAGGAGAAACAAGACAAACAGTACCTGAAGGGAAGGGGTGAGATAGTTGGGGGTTAAAGGAAAGTGCAGTCCATGGTATTCCTAAAATATTCCTGTCCTGGAGACAGGAGCGT
>NW_010423783.1:17243-25971 GCF_000710305.1 Buceros rhinoceros silvestris
CATCCACTCAAAATATTAAATACCCACAGCTGATGCAGAAACCTCCTTCCCCCCTTTAATTACAAAATATTAATATAGTAATTTCTTCATTTCCAGCAAATTACCATTTCCTGAAGTATTGCGAGACTTTCCCTCAGCTGAGCAGATCTCTGTGAGGATTTTAATTTACAGACAATTTGGTAATATCTTATTACACCTCAGAGCTGTGCTAGGTCAGATAAAAATGCGTGTTGCATTCCTTGCTTGTCCCAGAGCTGCTGCACGGTTGGTATTTCAACATGCTCAAAGCATAAAGAATAACGAGTATACAGTTTTTTAGGGATATTTAAAATATAAAATATACCGTCGTAAAACCAGAGTTTCCTTCATCCCAAATGAATGGAACAATTCACGGATCGTTTTCCCGATCTACAGAAAGTTTTGGTTGAGAAACCTGGATGAAGACTATGTAAAATCTTGTCTGTACCGCCTGAATCCAACTCATTTTCAGAATAGATTAAGATGAATTAAATCATTCTTTGGTTTTGCTTTTCAACAACAGGGCTCTGATGAGCAGTGAGCAAAGCTTTTGTGTGGGGTTGGGGATTTTTTCTTTTATAGATAAATAAACAAGTGTTACTGCAGCAGGGGGAGAAGAACGTTGTGTTTGAACATCTTGGCATTCCTTTCTCATGTGGAATAAAAATATGCATTGTCACCTTAAACCTGACACTCTTATGTTTCCTTCCTGTATTTAAAAAAAAAAAAAAAAGAACAAAAAGCGAAACTGTATACTAGAGAAGATGCTGGCAGAGACGATTTCTCACTGGGAATGCAAAGAAGGTAAATCAACTTTGCTTTCCACATGAATGCTCAGTGATTGTGTATTTGCAAATTTCATGGAGTTCTTGAGATGTTTTAGAACAGACTTTCCAGATCACGGAATAACACAATCATTCTGGTTGGAAGAGACGTTTCTGATCAGCAAGTCCCCCCGTTCCCCCAGCACTGCCAGGTCCCCACCAACCCCTGTCCCTCAGCACCACCTCCACACCGCTGGCAAACCCCTCCAGCCATGGGCACTCCACCACTGCCCTGGGCAGCCTGGCACACGCCTGCACAACCCCAACGGGCAACAAATGCCTCCTCAGGGACAGCCTCAACCTCCCCTAATGGAACTTGAGTCTGTTTCCTCTCATCCTGTTCCTTGTTAGTGGGGAGAACAGACTGACCCCCACTTTGCTCTGACCTCCTGTCAGGGAGTTGTGGAGAGCCAGAAGGTCTCCCCTGAGCCTCCTTTTCTCCAGGATCAACCCCCCCAGGTCCCTCAGCTGCTCCTCATAAGGCTTGTTCTGTAAACCCTTCACCACCTTCATTGCCCTTCTCTGGACACACTCCAGCCCCTCAATGTTCTTCTGGGAGTGAGGGACCCAAAACTGGACACAGTATTCAGGTTTGGCCTCCCCAGTGCCCAGTACAGGGGGACGATCACTTCCCTGATTTCTAACCACTCATTAGAAAACCTGGGGATGCCTTTGCCAGTGACAGATGCTCTCCTTCCTGGCTTGCCTTGCACATCCGTCCTACTCCTGAGCACATTTAGATTAATGCCAAGAAGGTGAGTGTGTGTAAATGCAGGAGGCTCTCAGTGGTAAGCAGACTCCGTGGGGCCACGCTGAAGGCTGCCAAACAGAATCGAGCATTGTCTCTGTTTGTATGGGAGGACCTCAGTGACTTGGAAAGCACAGAAGAAGGAGAGGTTTTCTTCATGACATACCTTGGGCTGTCTACAACCAGCATCCTTCCTGGATGGGCTTGATAAAAGCTGCCAACAGCTTGGGAGTCATTCTGGGCTCCCAATATCAGAGCAAATCTGAAGCAATCAGAAAGGGACAAACACCCCTACGCCTGAACCACTCTGGTCACGTTAGGGCAAGTCCTTACGTGACTGGGCTGGAAGACTGAATCCTTCAGAATAAATTCAGTTGGAGCTGCTTATTGGGAATAGTCGAGTTTACTGATCTAGACTTCAGTATGTTATCCAATTCTGTTCTATGTATCACATTTTGAAACAAAAAGAATGCTATTATTTCTGGCTTTTCAACGGAGAAAAGTAAATTAATTGCCCTCTTTGTCTGCTAGAACATACTAAGTTGCCAGACAGAACAGTGTAAACAGTTCTGCGTGTTCTTCCATGTTTGACTAGTCTCTGACTTGGTATTTTTAGGCCAGTTTCTGAAAGCAAAAGAATTAACAAACCCTGTAATTGTGCTGGGGTGTTTGTGTGAGCTTAGAAAGCCTTCCAGTAGAGCCAAATGGCCAATTTCATACAAATATGGGGAAGGAAGACAGGTCCTGCAGGGCTACAAGAGAGCCTTAACTTCCCCTCGTGAGAGGACAACCACCCGGTAGAAGGAAAATAAAAAGATCCACAGCAGCACCACAATAGGGTTGAACTTGGAGCCAAATAAAACCTCTTGTGCAAATTGACTGGACTAAACTTTCCCCTTAAAAAAAAAAAAAAAAGAAGACTGAGAAAAGAAGGGGGTTGTGCCAAAACCTGAGCCAACAGATTTTGAGGTCTGTGGACCATCCTGTCACTGGGCAGGATCAAAACAACTGCTGGAGTGCATTAAGAAAAAGTCACATAAACTGGGATCCTGGTGGTCTAGGAGACAAAAGAAAAAACAGAACAGAAAAGAAACAAGGAAGGGCTGTGCTGAAGTTCCCTGTGACTGTTCCTACTGCTGCAAAATCCTAAACTTAACAGTATCCTGCACGGCAACAGGGAAAAAACTGGAAGGAATAGCATAAACTGCTTATGACATTCATTCCTTTCGTCCTTCCATGTCCTCCTGCTGTAGCACATCCTCTCCTACACCAGCGGCAAGGAAGAGCAACGAAGCTGGAGCAGGGTCTGGAGCACAAGTGCACTGAGGAGCGGCTGAGGGACCTGGGGTGTTGAGCCTGGAGGAAAGGAGACTCAGGGGAGACCTTCTGGCTCTCACCAATTCCCTGACAGGAGGTTGGAGCAAGGTGGGGGTCAGTCTGTTCTCCTGACTAACAAGGAACAGGATGAGAGGAAATGGCTTCAAGTTACACCAGGGATGGTTGAGGTTGTCCCTGAGGAACAATTTCTTCCCTGTTGGGGTTGTGCAGACGTGTGCCAGGCTGCCCAGGGCAGTGGTGGAGTCCCTATCCCTGGAGGGGTTTCCCAGCCATGTGGAGGTGGTGCTAAGGGACAGGGGTTAGTGGTGACCTGGAAGCACTGGGGGAGCGTTTGGACTTGATGATCTGAAAGCTCTTTTCCAATCAACTGATTCTGTGTCTGATGATCATGGACACCTCTGGTTTAAGCTGGTTCATTTGCAGCCCCTGCCCAAAAGGCTTTCTAGTGGTAAGCTCATGGCCAGCACCTTTGAAATCTGGTGTCATTCAAAGGTCTTCTTGCATGTAATTTCAGATTTCTGGCTGCTTCTGACTGAGAAGTGGTGGCACTGAGAGATCGTCAAAGGGACTTAAAGAGTGTAATGATTGGGTTTATTGGATGAAGAAATGACAGAATCACAGAATCATCCGGTTGGAAGAGACCTTTAAGATCATCGAGTCCAACTGTTCACCCTGCACTGCCAGGCTCCCTAAACCACGTCCCTCACCACCACATCCACACGGCTTTTAAACACTTCCAAGGAAGAGGACTCCACCACCTCCCTGGGCAGCCTGTTCCAATGCTTAATAACCCTCTGTGTAAAGAAAGTTTTGCTGATATTTAACCTAAATTTCCCCTGAATACTGAGATCAATATTCTCGCTTACCCACCTTTCAGTAAGTGATCATGTGCTTTGGTGCTCATACCTAAATATTTAGATAAATGGCCTGAGTTTGAGGGTTCAGAGATTGTCTTGAATTTTGCATGCAAATAGCCTGGCTCTTTGAGCTGATTTTTCATATTATTTAGAGAGAGAAAAGCAATAATTTGTGACCCAGAACTGATTCCAAGGAGCCTTGTAAAACCTCTGAGTCTTCCACCCTCTGGCCAAGCATTTCCCTCCATTTCGTGGGTTGATGCTGCCAGAGCAAGTCCAATAATGACAAGAAAAGAGGAAGAAGAGGTTTCTGGGAACAGCAGCCAAGTCTGTCCTGAGGAAGCATTTAGAGCTCAGTCGGTTGTGGATTTGAGCTTTTCAGGCTTGCACAGAAATGGAATATCAAGTAACAAGAGCCACATTCACTGGTTCCTACACTGGAACAACAGTACGAGATCTTCAGAGTGCTGCGAGCTGAGTAGTTACTGTTAATTTGTATCTTCCCCACTCCCAGAAGAGAAAATGCACTGGGCAACTCCTCCATTGTGAGGTTTTTTTTCCATCTGGGAAATGATGGGTGCCCTTGCTTCGCAGCATCGCTGAAATTGGCATTTTGTCTGGAACTGCAGCTCGGACACTGGCTAGACCCAGTGGCACAGGGAAAAACTCACAAATCTCTTTCGGATGTGTTAGACGGTGAAATGTCTGAAGCAAAAGCTTTCTCCTGGCCCCTTCCTTCTCCCTAGTAGCTTGAGGTTCATCCGCTCTCTAAGCCTCCCTTAAGCTTAGTATTACTGATTTCAGGTCTGGATAGTGTTTTTATCCTTAGTCAGCAAATCTTTCCTTTGAAAAGTACTGGAACTAACCAGGACCAAGGCACACATCTGCTGTCCTGAAATAGACCAGGTTGTGTAGCTGTGGCTGTTCCTCAGCATGGTTTTCACCATGCTCACCAACAGTTCCCAGGGAAAGCACAGCACTTGGGTCTCTCTCAGCAGAGAGCATGGGTGAGGCTGCTGTATTTTGGTGAGTATTTGGGTGTGTGGAGGTGTGTTGTGCTGTGCAAATGCTCTTCCAGGCCAGAAAACAGTCTCTGAAATATCTTGTTTACTAGAGATGCAGCCACTAATATTAACATGGCTCTGAACTGCAGAAACGCTGGTTTTCCTCTTGTTCTTGGGTTACTGCCTGCCTACGGAGAAGGACTGGTGGAGTTAGCAGGCTTGGAGACAAGGACTTGACAGGGAAGGTAGCAATGATCAGGATGGAAGAAGGTTGTTTGCAGAAGGGTGAGTGATTAACACCTGAGCAGGTCACTAGAAGGCAGGGTGGATTCTTCACCATGTGAAGGTTTCAGAGTTAAATTAGATATTTTCTGTAAGATGATGCTCCAGCTGGGTGAAGATGTATCAGTGGAGACAAGGAAGGCTGCAAGGCTGTAGCTCCCTCCAACAATAACCTTGCCTCATGGATGCAAGCCTATGGACCACAGGATGCTGTTTGCTGCTCTGTTTGCAGGGACCTTGAAGTCTGTGATGCATAGGAGGTCAGGAGAGGGGACAACAGCAGCCCCTTCCAGAGGTGAACATCTTCCCAAGGTTAATTTTGGGTGATATCCCCTTGTCTGTCTGAGAAAAGTGGTCTCTTATTAGCACAACCAACGTCTGGCAGATGGTTGTTGTGTTTCCTCTTCTTCAGTTGCACTTGGTGGTGGAGGAGACTTTCTCTACTGGATGTGCCAAGTCAAAAAGAGAGGGCAAGAAATGACAATGAGTGGACCCAGGTGTTCAACAGAGCACCTAGGAGCACAGCTGAAAGGGTGCAAGCAATTCCAAAATGGTCTTTATCATTTCCTTAATGCTTGATGTGGACACGACTGGTAAACGCGGTGTTTTTCTTTGCAATATAAATGGTGTTGAGAATGATGCCAAAAGAAAATTACTACCAAAGTTGAAAGTGTGACTAAAAAAAAAAAAAATATCACTTGTATTGTCTTCATTTTCCACTGAATCCAATAAACCTTTTAATGTTTCTCAGCTGGTATGGAATCACATCAAATAGCTGATTCAACTGCTTTGGAGATCCTGAACTGCCTCTTTGGCATAGCCAGCGGGTGATTAGGTGTTTCAGTGTTTCACTTTGCAATGCCGGATTTTCCTCAGAGCCTAAACTTGTTTTTCCAAATGGATTTACTCATGTAAGAGCCTGCAGCTTAGAGGCTTTCAGTAAGCTGAAATGTTTAACGCTGCAAGTGGATCAGGGCAGGACCACACACAAAGTTGGGTACCACTGCCCAGGAGATGAAGAGAAATTTGCTAAATGGGCTGCTGGGTCACTCGCTTTAGCTCTTGATTGCTTTTGGTCATGTCCTCACACTCCAGTGTTCCTGTAAGTCCTTTGCATTGCAGTGCTGAACAGAATCAGAGGAACATTTGGTTGGAAAGGACCTTTCAGATGGTTGAGTATGATGCAGCACAGCCAGGGTCCTTAAACCATGTCCCTCAGCGCCACGTTGACACGTCTGGGAAACCCCTTCCAGGGATGGGGACTCCATCACTGCCCTGGGCAGCCTGGGCCAAGCCTGTACAGCCCCAATGGGAAAGAAATTGTTCTTCAGGAACAATCTAAGCCTCCCCTGGCCCAGCTTGAGGCCATTTCCTTTCGGCCTGTCACTTGTTCCTGGGGAGAAGAGACTGACACCCTCCTTGCTCCAACCTCCTGTCAGGTAGTTGTTGAGAGCCAGAAGGTCTCCCCGGAGCCTCCTTTGCTCCAGGCTCAACCCCCCCAGGTCCCTCAGCTGCTCCTCAGCACACTTGTGCTCCAGACCCTGCACCAGCTTTGTTGCCCTTTTCTGGACACACTCCAGCCCCTCAAGGTCCTTCTGGGAGGGAGAGGTCCAAAACTGAACCCAGGTTTCAAGGTGTGGCCTCCCCAGTACCCCCAGTACAGGATGACAATGCCTGCCCTGGTCCTGCTGGCCATACTAGTGTTGATACAAGATTGAACATTGCTAAATACCCATTAAAATCTTGGCAGTGGTCTCCTCTTGCTTGAGAAACTGTCTTGCTGTCGCAGCAATGATTTCCCGTTATTGGTCAAGTGTCTTTCCTGAGACGTGCATGAACTCTCCAAAGTCATTACAAAAGCAAAACCTCCTACCTAGACTGACAGTTATATGTTCGCATCTTTCACTTGCATCATTGTATTTTAATTTGCTGTCTGTGACTGTGGAATAAATCCAGAGTTAACAAAGATAAGGCAGATTTTCACTGCAGGTAAATTGTCAGGATTATTTGCTCCACTGCGAAACTGAGTTTTGTCGTTGCTTTGTTACATTCTTGAAGGTTGTTGGTTTTTTTTTTACAGACTTGGTCTAAATGGAACAGCTGCACAAAGATGTTCAACATAATAGGTAATACGAGCCTTTCAACAAAACCCAGTGCCATCAAAGCCAAAATCCAAAAAGCTCTTAACAAAAAACATATTTGTAAAGAACAGGTGGAAAAAAGTGGCTGTTTTGTGTCCGGTGAAGAACAGACTTGGTCTAAATGGAACAGCTGCACAAAGATGTTCAACATAATAGGTAATACGAGCCTTTCAACAAAACCCAGTGCCATCAAAGCCAAAATCCAAAAAGCTCTTAACAAAAAACATATTTGTAAAGAACAGGTGGAAAAAAAATTGTTCTGAGCTGTTTAACAGGATCACATCAATCAGCCCAGCAGCAATGGCACAGCAACCTTCACACATGACCAAAACCCATAAGCAGAACCAGACACGATGCCGACATCTCCGACTCCTCAAAAACAAAGAGCAAGGCAGGGAGAACAACATCATGGGAGGCTGAGAACAGGCGGGAAGCACAGTAGTTATGGGGGTGTTTTATCTCCATAAAGCTGGGTTTGGGAGACTCGGGAAAGCATCACTCCAACATATTTTTCAGAAGATCGGTTAAAAATACAGCCTCAGTTTCTCACCCAGTCCTTTTTATCCTTTTCATAGGAAGCTGGTGATAACCGAGCTGTCTGTAAGATGAAGCAAAGCACCCCGGGATATTCCCCTGCCTGTTTTTATGTTCTTTGTGCCACTAGATGTCTCTGCTGACCTCACAGTGTGCTGGCCAAGCCGCAATCCCTGGCCAACTGAGAGACCAAGGTGGAAGCTCAAGCTGTGACAAAACCTGCTTGTGGCTTCAGTTCCCAGAGTTTTGTTTCTGATCAATAATATCTTCTTTTTAACAGGGAGATAAGAGTCTGGGAGAGCTTTCTCAGCTTCTTCTTTCAAGTATCAGAACGGAAATAAGACACTTGCTGTCATCCATCGTTACTCCTATTCCAGAGTGCTTGTTGCCTACTCCAACATCTTGAATCTCGTCCCCTTCCCATGGGCGTTGTTCTCCTTGGGTCTTGTACACACCTATGGGTGCTGTGGACGGAGAGCAGCAATGCCTGGAAAGCACCCTGTGGCCAGCACAAAGGGCTGTGGAATGTCTTGTAGAGCTCAGGGTGTCTGAGCAAGGCACCGTTTCAACAGGTGCTGGTGGCGAACATGCGATGATGGGAGGGAAGTCACAGGGGCAACCTGTACCACCAGGTGCATATGTTAACTCCAAGCTCCCATACTCCAAGATTTGAGGTGGCTTAAGGTTGGAAACCATGTCAGATGGTGCTTAAACTGTGCAGTGCAGGATTTGGAACTAGAGAATATGATTACAGCAGTGACCATATATCTTCTGGAAGGTAGGCGATTGTCTTCTGCTGACTCACAGCAAAGTGAATGGGCTTAGTCTCAGCTTAGGATGGGCTTTGGCCATGACTGCAGGATTGCCCCCCATGACTGATGGCTTATACTGAGAGCTGGGGAACAGTCATGACACAGAGGTGCTGGAGAATGTAGAAACTTTGATACTAGAGATATAGAGATGTAATATATATCTATCTATA
>NW_010423784.1:0-2143 GCF_000710305.1 Buceros rhinoceros silvestris
AGGGCGGCGCTGGCGGGCCGGGGCCCTGGGTTACACGGTGTGTGCTCGCCCCCGCCCTTTCCTTCCTGGTGTTGCCCGGTGTTTGGGGGTGCCGGTGGAAGCTGCGGGGTTGTGCACAGCCTGCGCTGTGCTGCCTGCCTTCGTCTAGTTCGCAGTGTGTTGAGAGGGGCGAGGATACTGACGTTCGATTTCATGTGCTCTCAGTTCCTTAGGGACATCATCCTCTGAAGTTCTTGAACCAACATGCTTGGCAGAAGACCTAAAAAAAGCCCTCAGGCAAAGGGCCAGGGAGCTGCAGTTGCAAAGCAGGTAAGGAAGGCGAAGAGCCAGGGAGATGCGGTTGCAAAGCAGGTAGAGAAACCTCCTACTCCCACTGCTCTTCAGAGTAGTTGCGTTCAGACCTCTTCCTGCTGCTTTCCTGCTAGAACCTCCCATGCATTAATAACGTATTGCAGGACCATGAAAAAAAAAGTAAGTTGCGTGGTGCCTGTTTTCGTGCTTTCTCCTTTAGCACGTTCTTCTTAAAGTAAATGTCAGATAGGCAGCAGTGGAGGTCTTGCAGGCAAACCACAGTGCTGTAATCTTTACACGAGACCTCATGACTCATGCTTATAGTAGTTTCCTACCCCAGCTATACTGAGGTTTAATAGTAACTTCAATAACTATACGGAGGCTTGTGTTACACCTCTAAGAAAACAGAAATAGCAAATAACAGATTCAGGGGCACATATGGGAGAGCACTGAGGCGCTATACAGTTAATTTTAATTTCCCTGTGTGTAGCCATTTTTTGTTGCCACAGTGATAAGCTGATGTCCCTCTCCTGTAGCTCAAAGCAAGCTTAGATGTGTCTGTGTATTGGGGTTTTTTTTTATACTCTTTACCATTGGATGTAGTTTCAGAAGGAGGAGAGAAATTTTATTTAGTCGTGGTCAGCAGGTATCGGACAATCAGGCAACAGTGTCAAAATCAGAAATAGTGCCAAGACAAAATTCTGTGTAGAATAGTGGAATAAAACCAGAGTACCGTTAGAGGTAAAGAACATGTTATAAGCAGAATGGAACTTTAGAGACCGTTGAAGGTAGAATGTGACATACAGAGGAGGAATAACTGATTAGCATATAGGGAAATAGGAACAGGGATTGGAATCAGGTAGTAGAATAGAAAAAACAGCTAAAATAATCTCTTGAAATCGATTACCTGCACCACTGATGCGAAGGAGGCATTTAAGTTTATGGAGCTTTGTAGTAGGAGGCTTAAAGTGGTTTAGTTAGCGATCCATAATGTCACCATTGCTCTAGTATGAAAATTTGCATTTCTCAGTTGAGAGGCAGTGTATGATTTAGTTACTTGGAATAAGGGAGAAGATAAAAGTGAAAGTATCTTTCCCCCTTCCAAAAAAAGAAATCACACTCTAAAAAGATCAAGAGTAAATAAAGGATCTGATTAACACATTTTAGTAATTTCTAATTCAATACAGTTATTTATTCAGCCTGTCTTATAGCATGGAGGATAGTTTCTTGAAACAAATACTAATGACTTTTTCAGTTGCAGATTAACTCAATTTAAACTAGTTTTGTGCTATATAGTGTATCAGCTTTTTCACAACCTCTTCTGCTTTATTAAACATTTCTTTAATACTGTTAATTTCATTGGAAATGGGCCGTACTGAACAGATTGAGAGACTTAGAGCTAGAACTGCTGGATGCTGTTCTTGACTTCATTACCACACCTGCAGCGTAGCAATGAACACATCAGGTGTGGTGTGCTCCTCATCCATCTTGCACATTGATAAATGACGTATGGATGTTCCAAAGAACTTGAATCTTTAGATCACCATTATAAATATTTCATAATTTAACCTCGTCCTGACCTTTCCATTCTATCTAAGCCTGCAAATGTTTTGTTTCACGAAAGGCAGATGGATAAGGCAGAGGGTGACTGAGTGACTAGCCCAGTGCCTTACAGAATGTCAAGGGCAGGATCGGGGCTAGTAAACAACTAGCTGCTGATCTTGAATGCTGTTCATGGTCCCTGGAATCGGTGTGTCTCAGCTATGTTTAACATTCTCCTTTGGGGTTACAAAAAGGTTCAAACAGGGACAAAGATTTTTTCAAGACAGTAGCCACCAGGACCTCGATTCCT
>NW_010423784.1:2265-32034 GCF_000710305.1 Buceros rhinoceros silvestris
AAAAATAAGTTTTTATCACTTATTCACTCTAGTTTAAAAACTGAAAGGCCGCTTCAACTTCTGGCAGCACTCGAGGTCCTTGGAGGCAGGATTTTTATTCCTTTGCTTGAGAGAAGCTGAGCTGCTGCTTCCTTGGCCATATGAAGACCAATAAGCCATCAGGGGCTTGTGCTTTGAAAAAATCTGAGGAAAGCTACACCACCTACCTTGTAGGATGAATCAGATTCGGTTAATTCATGTTTATAAAAAAGGCTTAGCACACTTCAAATAAAAATGTTGCTATTTCTGGGGCAGTTAGAATCTTAACCAGCAATACAAAAATAGTGATAAAATGGCATCTTAGAAGACCTTTTAGCCTGATGCGACAGAGATCTCTCTGATCCTTGTCCTTTGGTATATTTTAAAACAGTTGAGTGAGAACACCCGCTGCTTTGTCCGGTTCTGATTACCATTATAAATAATATTATCTGAGATGCTGTCGCTTAAGTGACGGCCCATTGGAGACAGCTGATTGTTTTCTGCAGAGTGGTGCAGGCAGTGGTGGGTCTGTGATGGCTGTTTCCCTGGGTGTGTTGATGCGCTTTCCACACGTTTGTGATTTACAAACTGAGGTAATGAGAAATACAGAACAGTTCTGAGTATGTAAATATAGCTGCTTCTAGTAGACAGGGGTGAAACCTGCAGTGTACACATGTCAGACCTGTACTGTGGGTTGATGAGGGAATATCTTCTAGCTTAGCTGTCACAGGAAATGCCCTGGACTTCCGTGATGGTATCTGCTTTGTGAGGCTCGGTATAACAGACATCATTTTATTTTACCTTTTTATGTCAGACTATTAGATAAGCTTGATTTTAAGAAATTGCTGATCGTGTGGAGTTTTGGAAGAGTATTTGGGGGTTAACAAGATTTCTGTACCTTATGTCAGTTACAGGGGCCTGGTATGCGTTGTTTTGGTAATAGAAATGGTATGAGAGTGGGCTTGAAAAAAAAATAACAGAATCCAGAGCGCATGAAAATGTTTAAATAATCCATGCAGTGTGATGTTTTTGAGTGTCATCTCTGTTCTAACTGCAGTATTTTTGTTTTCCCTTGGCTCCAGCTGGGGCTTTTTGTAGATTTCGATCCTGAAGAGATGCTGCTGGGTACAGAGGAAGGTGGGGATGACGGGGACCTAGAAGCAGAGCTTGCTGCTATCACAGGAGAAAAGATGAAAGAAGGGAAATCAAAACCAAAAGGGAAAAGTAAGTTAAGTATCTGGATTTTATTTATTGACAACCTGAATAATTTGCTAAAGATACCTCTTTTACAAATCACTTACCTAAAATGATTTTTTCACTGATAGAAGCTGAAATTGCAGCTTCTCTTTCCTTTACTTAGAAAGGCTAAAGTTGTTACTCCACAGAAGGGGTAAAAGGGTCTTTTTGTCTGTGCTCTTGTAAATGTAGGAAGAAGATACCTGATGGCTAGCCAATTTATGACTAAATAACGACATGCTTGTTAGCATATGAAGTCATAAAAAGATGTAGTAGGTGCTAGATGAATTCAGAATGGGAATCGTGTTTCTTGCGGAGGGTGGGTTGTTTGTTTGATTTTCTTCTGCTTTTGTTTAAAGACTGAATTTACTGAATGAGCGTTGTATTTTTAGTTACTTGGAGTCTGTAACCAAAATCAAATACCCTTTAAGAGGAAGATCCTGGAGCTGGAGAATCCTGTAGCTTGTGTTATGTAGGAGGTTAGAGTGTCTCTTGGAATGGATCATTACTGTTCTCAGTATTTTAAGCATCTGTTAATTTTGTCTGATAGTGTTTGCATGCAGCACTGCAGTGTTTTATAGGGTTGCTGTTATCTACTATAAATTGAGGCTGCTGCAGAGAGGGGCAGTCTCTGGTGAGCGTGCTCTAACTCTAAACTGGTTTACGTATTTATGGAGCTGCAGGGTGAGCTGGTTCAGGAAGCTGATCTATAAAAATAAACTTGCATTGTTGTGCTGGGTTTTCAGCTGGATCAGTTCCGTGATCTGGTTTGCTACCTGCCTGTTTGCTGCTGTGGCTGCAAGGGAGGAGTGGCAGCAAGTGGTGGAGGTGGGGCAAGGGGATTGAGACCTATCCTTGCTATAGGTGTGTCAGCAGATGGTGGGAAGAAGGGTTAGGGAAGCTACAGCCTTACTTGCAGCTCTGCAGTAATTTGCCTGTAATGTTTGGAGGGACTTCACCCAGAGCACCAGGGAAATGAAGAATGGTAAAATACTTAGAAAAAGTGACTGTCTAAACACTGTAGTTGGTGAGAGACAGAGAACGTGTTTGTAGCTAAAACTAAGTTCTAAATAATTTCCTCTCTTCAGATTTCAAGGTTGTAGTAAAACTTAGAGCTAGTAACCGTAATTGCACTAATAAGCATGAAGCAGGGTATCTGCCATTGGAGACAGGTTACTCATGGTTAAAACATGCAGGGTAGTGTTTTGAGGATGAATCTGTGTGCCGGGAGCTCTTGAATTGTTCTCAGCTTTTCAAGTGCTGGCTTCCTTTTCACCCTAAGCGTGTCACTTAATGTGTTTTTTCAGTCTCTGTATTCATAACAGGAAAATAAACTTTAGGCAGTGTAAAATTAACATTTAGTTTGCCTTCTAGAAGTATGTGTTATGGCTTATAAAACTATTACCCAAAATAATTTACAGCTATTAGAAGCTCATGGAAGCTGAACAACCAGACAGCTGGGTCTCATGAGACCTGGTACTGTGTAGTGGTGGGGACATGGTGCGTGGTGGGGGCAGGATGCAGACCAGTGCCTGGAAAGGAGGAGGGTATAGTAAGGACAGGGGAGAAATGGATGCTATCTGAAGAAGACAGAGAAAGGGACCCAGTACAATTTGTATGAGTGCTCGGTTCTTGGCTGAGCACAAGGCACGATAATTCACTCCTGGATTTACATTCTAGAGCTCTGATGGAGCCAGGGGGCAAGTGATCTCTCCCTCTAGCTTGAAGATGCAGGCAGCAAAAGCTCTACTGTTGCGACATCTGAAGTATAGAGAATGCTACTGTCTGTGACCGATAAATGCCAGTTGGTCAGACACTTGGATGTTTAAAAGTGTGGCTTCAACTTGCCATACTGGCTTACAGGTGAACCAGCCGTCTGAGGAAGCTCAGTTGGCTTTTTTTTTTGAGCCTCGAAGTACAGCCAGTTGCCTTTGTATATGGTCTCCTGTCCTAGCTGCAGAGTTTTGCTTACGGTCAGATAGATGATCAACACGTTTGGTACAGGTACTGAAGCACTGACACGGTAAAAGAGATTATTTGAACAAAACCAGCTTTGTATCTGGGTTCTTTTCTGCTGATTCAGCAAATGCAGGGGATGGAAGTGATTCATCCTAGGTCCGTTTGAAAGGACTGTAAATCTCTGTCCTGAAGATGTATATTTTAAACAACATTTACTGACACTGTTGAGTGTTGACACAGTCTGTGTCTGCATAGGGAGGTATCAGAGGCATTTACATGGACAGTTAGGATTTGTGTGCAAATAACTTCACCTTTGAGAGTGTGTGGAGGAAGTTGATAGTTACGGAAGATGTGGTTGGCACAGCATGAAGCAGAGATGAGAACTCAGCAAGGAGGAGTTAAGTAGAGTTTTCAGGGTGAAGACCAGAAGCTCAAAAAGAAATTGCAAGACAAAGTAGCCAAGAAAGATTTGGAAAAGGGAAAATCTCATGGGCATGAGACTGTATAGTTAGAGAGGCAGAAGAAACAGCACTTTTTCTGATTTGCTTCGCAGTTCTCTGTGCCAGTGTTCTGTTGCTGCTTTTGGGCTCAGGACAAGCATAATGCCTTGATTTGGAGCATTCCATTTTCATATGCCAGATGTGACTTTGCAATGGTGTTCGATGTATAAAACAAGTAGTTTCTCAAGATAGAAAAATTTTCTTGCCTTCCATTCTTGCTGTGTTCAAACATGGATAGTTTGCTGTGCCTTCTTGCTTGTTGTGTAAACAGCCGGTAGTTCAGCTTAAGGCTTGTGTTGTCAGTGTGTCTCTAAAATTCATGTTAACATGTATCACCAGATTCAAAGGACAAATATGCACCCAGTTTAACATGAGATGGAGAGAGAGAACTTTTTTGTGCTTAAGTCTGTAGATTGATAAAATGGATGAACTGTTGAAGTCTCAAGCATAATGTAGTTGTAGCTGGATTGGGAACTCCTTGTGCTGAGCACTCTTTATGGCAAATGCCTAGAACTTTGTTCTGATTTATGGCTGTATGTGCTGTTGTAATACAAACAGTAACATATTTTTTGCTTTGAAAAAAACTATGAGCAGAAGCTTTACTGGTAAGTGCACTGGGATGTTTAATGCAAGTGTTTGCATCTCATGAATTTAACTGTTGGGCTAAGTTGGTTATATCCGTACATGTAGACCTTTGGGAACCGCAGTAATTTTAACTCAAGTTAGTTCAACATAAGGGAGAGAAGAAAAAGGATAAAACTGGGAGAAAGAAACAGTTTTTTGGCAACAGGGATGGGTGGATGTGGACCACTTCTGTTCCACATGGACTCAGAATTTATTCTGTCAGTCAGGGGCTACACCAGGAGTGAATTACAATTTGTTAGATAAACTGACATAAGACAAAGGACACAGAACAGAAGGGCCTCACAAAGATGGTGACTCCAGGCCTTGTTAGCATGGACCGTTGTTGCAAACACCTTTCATAAATATCTAGCATCTGTTTAACACTAGTTCAGTTATTTTTTCCTACTGGGAACAGAGGTTCCTCCAGTAATTCCCTTTCATGGATAGAAAGTTCTAATCAGATTTATTCATAAACAGTTTATATTCACGTTCTTCTGTGCCCCCATTGATTTTTAGCTCAACTGAGGAATACAGTTTTGATGGAATGTCCAACAGTAGTAGTATTCTCCAATTCTTCCTTGGAAAATTGAAGTATTCCATAAGGACAAAGCTTCTGTTACTAGTTATTTTGTAAATAATATCGTAGAAGTACTTACCTGTATCTTAAATCAGCCTAGGAACTTGATGTAACTCCTAGTATATTTTCCCCTGAAGCAGTTGTTTTATCCAGTCCTATTTGTTTTTCTTACAGTTTTAACTTACCATTGCTGTGCAAACCTACCACAGGATCTTTCTCTTTTGTGGCCGTGTTATCTGAGCAGTGCTGTGTCCCACCATACCTGCTAGTCTATCACAGTGCTTATGGTTTTGCCATTCAGGCTCCTTGTATTAGTAAACGGACATTATTTTTCCCTGAGATCTCATTTCTGAGCTAGGTTATTGGATGCAGTCATTGTCCTTGTCTTACAGCCGGCCTTGACTGTCATTCTCAGAAACCCTGGTATTGCCTTTTTCCTGGATCTGCACTTCCCTGGTCTTTGCCCTTTAACCATGAATATACTCTCGTTTACCCATGACACTACCCTATAAGGGGGAAGCAAGAGGAAAAGTCACTGCTCTCTCTCAGCTGGCAGGAACTCATTTAGAATTTATGTCCAATGACTGCATAACTGTTCCTTGGAGTTTATGGCTCCTGTGGTTTTTTTTCACAGCTCCTCTGCCCATGGATCATATTGAAAAGATGGCTGCAGAGTGTATGAAGGACCTGACTGAAGATGAGGGAGAAGAAGCAGATGATGAAGACTTGGAGAAAGACACAGACCTGTTGGTATGCATAACTTTGTTAGCAGAAAGATTGAATATGTCTTTGTTCTGTTTTTAAATGGAACTGCCCTTAGCAAAAATGTCTCTTAAATTTGGAGTAAGAAGCTAAACTATTGCAAAAGCATTCCATTGGGTATAAGACTTTGCAGGATGCAAAGAGAGTTTCTTAGATAACATTCAGATATGTGAGGGACTTAGAAGTGGGGGGAACAGTGGGAATACCATTTCATGTCGGCTGGTGAAATACAGCCAGGGACATTCTCCTTAAAGTGATGTTTGTCACCATTTATACTGCTTCAATTAGTGCTTGGCCTGAGAGAGTATCTCCCAAGAATTTTTTGTCACTTCAGCAAGTGATCTAGTTGGCAGGGTTTTAAGGAAGGAGCTTTAAACAGTGTTTTTCACTGCTGTTGTTGGTAGATGCTTTTTGGAAATCTAAAATTTGGGTTTGAATCATCTTTGTGAAAATGATTCTCTGAACTCCTCCAGCTTCAGATCTCTAAACTCAAACTTGTGTGGTGATCCTGGAGCTGCAGTGTGGCTTTTGAGTGGTATCTTGTTATGAATACAAGTGGAACCAATGTCATTTAAAAAAAAAAAAAGACTGGAATTAAAGATAATTAGATGTTTAGACTCTCTGTTTCAGTTCAAGGTCCACCCCAAGATTTTAGAGCTTGAGGCTTTATTTTAATTTGTCTTTTGAGGAAATAGAAAATTTTGAGGAAAAGCCTTTTGTTGGTTTTTACTTTTATTTTAGGCAGAATTGCAGGAAGTCCTGGGGGTGGAAGGTGAGACGGGTAGCTGTGAGGATGAAACGATAGCAGTGGAGCCATCTGCAGCTGAAACAGAAAATGAGCAGCCTGAACTGCAACCACAGGTAGGAAAGAGCTTCATGTTCCTGACAGTTTGGCCAAACAAATCAGTCTTGTCATACAGCTTATATGAGGGTCAGAAACAAGGATCTAGAGAGGTCTTCTTGTCTGCCAAGGAAGGAAAAACTACACTTTTGCTGTCTTCTCTGTGGAAACTGATGCTGTATTGATACAGGTGATTTTTGTTTGTTCACTTTTTGTTCAGAGGATGATTTTTAATGTTAGCACAGAATTGAGCAGGTAAACAGTTGGCATCAAGCATTTCTTGTCCCTTGCTATACATAGGAGCATGCAGACTACAGTTCAGGCTTCCAGAGTTCATATATTACCCCTCAGAGCATTGAGCAGCATGCTGAAATTGTGAGACTTGTTATAACTCAGTGTCTGTGATATCTTTGTGGAATTTTTCTCAGTAGCATTAGCTTTCTCAGCTTAATTTGTCAATCCTCACCCAGTCAAATCCTTTATTCCGTTACTGCCATGTTTCTGTTGTGTGCTACAGATTCCAGAGCTCTTGTGCATTGGGCCCATTAACAAATTGGTCTGAGACTGTTTCTATAGAGATAATGGCAATAATTACATCAGTAGCCATCAGAAAGGTCTCTGTAGCTGTGGAGTGTTTCTAAGTAGCTGTTTATAACTTTGCTGAGGCTGCTTTTGTCACTCAACTAATTCCAGGCTGTAGGAAGAGGAAAAAGAGCTCTTGCAGTAAAACCAGGTTGAAGAAGCCCAGAAGGGAGTAAACTAGCATGTTTTGAAAATAAGAAAAAGTCAAGATTTGTTCCAAAATACCTTCTCACACCCTCTGTTGAGTGGTGTTTGAGAGACTTTACTGTTCTCTTCACCTACTCCCTAACCACATGGCTCCAATTACCCTGTGACTGTGAGTTTTCTAAATGTCTCCACCCATTCTTTTCTATTACGCCTTTGAGAGAAAGTCCGGAGGTGGATCCAGGGACCATTAGTGTGGGACAAGTGCTCCTGTGTTTTAGAGACTGTTTCGTCCTTGCGCTCTTGACGAACAGGTGTGTGTGTAGAGGAGGAGTATTTGTTTTGCAGTGCTGTGGGAAAACTGGTATAGTTGGATGAAATAAGTTTTCTTGATTTGTTTTTATATTTTTCTGAGACCACCTCACTCCCTGCTGTTACCAGTGAGCTGCAACTGACAATAGAGAAGAGAATTGCTGACTATAGGACAGCGATTTCTAACGCGAGGGAGTCAGGTGAGAGTGCCAAAACACGCCGATATGAACGAGGCCTTAAGGTAAGCTGGGTTCATGAGGTATGTGAATGTGGGAGAGGCAAAGTCAGTTGCTGAAGTGTAGTTCTCAGTCTTTCCACGTTTGTAAATTTGAAAGTGGAGAGAAATTCTAATATGCTGCCTTGAGTTAACTTTAAAAACATTTCTTGTTACTTACTACCAGTCTGATGTAGCAAATACACAGATAAAAGGTACCTTCAGATGCTTTTTGTGCATCAGCTTTGTTTCTGTTGAATGTGGCTAGTGGTAGCTGGAGGCAGGGCTTGTGGTAAATGCTGATGTTAAACCTCTAGATCTGAATTTGACCTGTGATGACTGTTCAGTGTTACCTTAAAACAAAGTTTAGGAGCTTTTCTAGCAAATATACATTCCAGTTTATCACTTTTATGCCTTCTCTTGGATACCAACCTTTTACTCAGTTCTGTGAAACAAAGGAAGGTGATAGCTTTCCCTGAATGTGGTGGCTGTGCTCAAGAATGAGAACAGGATTTTTCGTTAAGGCGATTAAAAATTGCAGCGAGGAGCGGTTTCTCCAGCTTTGCATATTCTCAGGCAGGTGGCGTGCTTGTCATTAGCAGGAAGTACTTGACAATTACCGCTGCCTGGAGTGCATTTCTGTCCCTGTTTGCTTTCATCTGGCCTCTGCATCACCTCAGACATAGCCAGTTCCGTCCTGTTGAGCAAAGCTGGAGAGCTCAGCACAATCCACTGAGGGAAGAATGTAACGTCTCACTAGCCACCGGGTCTCTTAGGGTACAAAGCAAACAACTGAGGCCAAACCCGGGGGAGGAATGCACAAGAAAGTAGATGTCTGTGTGTGTCCACTGCCTGCTAGCTCTGAAAGGAATGAAACCACCTGACCTTTCAGAGAGCAAGAGGGATAGGCAAACCAGTGTATTTATCCAAAACGAAGCTTAGTATGCTGTTTGCCCCTTTATTTTTCAGGCTAGGAAATTTTCCAGTGCCTAAGCAGTGTAACTAAGAATAATAGACTAAATCTTACTTCACAGCTCACAGTTCCTTAATTAGTAAAATCACATGCCAGCAAATGGTGTAGTTATCTCCTGTACTTAGTTCTTGGAACTGTGAACTTTAATCTCAGTGTTTAATTCCATTTCCAGTCAGCCTGTCATCCCACACGTGGAGGAGAGAGCTGTGTGTGGGTTGCTGTACTGGTCTGAATCCCAGTCTCACATGCAGTCAATCCGAAGTATCTCTGCCACTGTTGCTTATTAGGTCAAACTGTGTCACGGCTAACCAAAAATAGCAGTGATTCTGGCATTGATGAGATTTTGCTGTTGTCTCCCTGTGTTTCCATTTCAGTTTCTGTGGGAGATGAAAGAAGTAAAAGTTTAGTTCTGGCTTAAAGTGCGTGGTAGTCTTTTGTCTGACCTTAAACTAAAGAAAGAAAAATACCGAGGAAGGTAACATTAGTGCTGGAGGAAGGGTTTTTTTGAAAAATGAGTAGCAGTTAGCTCCATGTTTCAGATGGTGAGGGCTTCTTGGCATAGGTCACCAGCTGAAGCTCCATTTCCTTTGTGTTAGTATTCGATGGCTTTTCTCATATTAAATAGTCATGTGGACTTCTTCCTCCCCTGAATCCCCATAGGCAGTGGCATTTCAGAGTAGCGTATTTTATTATGTTTTAAAGACATAAAATCCATACACAGTTGGTATAATGGCTTCCTTGGTGACTTTCTGTGACAAAGCTGAGTGGACCTCATCAGCTATTCAGTAATTCTAGGTGAAGAGGTACTCGCAATTACATCATTTGGGTAAAAAGTTCTTTGCATTGTGTTGTTCTGGTGATTGGACACCTTTCACTAGCATTGAAATTGGCCTCGCAGAAAAAAGGGAGCTAAAAGGCAGCAGTCTGTAGTGGTGTGCATAACAGATCCTATCGTGTAAGGGCATGAATTTGTGTTTTAATGGTTTTATGATAGTAATAATGTTTGATGAAAATGCCTATCGACTTTGCTGTTATATCTCTGCCAGACACTGGAAACCATGCTGGCTGCAGTGAAGAAAGGCAAAAAAATCAATGAGGAAGAAATGCCACCTCCAGTTGCAACAGGAAAGAGTTCTCACTTACCTCAAGCCACAGGAGGGGAGCTAGAGAATTCAGGGGATTCAGTCAGTGTCTCACCTGAGAGTAAAGCTGAGCCTGCTGCAGATGATGAGCAGAAGACCTCTCCTGAGGCAGTGCAGCATCTGGAACCAGAGTCTCTACAGGGTCATGCTGCTTCTAGTCCTACCGTGGAAACAGGTACTGTGATCTGCAAGGATAAGCAGTTGCAATGCTATTTTAATGCTGCATTTTTCTTGATATTCATATTGTGTAGCAAAGCACTGTTTATGTTGGAACTTCCCTGAAGAATGTTTTGGATAGAGTTGTCAGTGGGATGCTGAATTTCTGACAGTGGAATCAGTTATCATTATAGAGCTCTTGTATGCACTCTGTCATTATCTTTAACTTTTCCTGTGCCTCAGTTTCTCTTTCGATATTGTGACGTGGAATTCCAGGCTCAAAAGAGTTTTGAGATATTGACTAAAAGATTTTTTTTTTTTTTTTTTTTTTAATTGGGGGAAGTTGGATCATAATGTCTGATATGACTTCTGGAGACTGGAGGAGAAGGGGCTTTAGTAAGATGGCTGTGTGATTCAGAGCAAGGGAGACTAATGCAGGTTTGAATGAATGGACACAGCAAGGGATGCACATCTTGTATGGTCTATGTAAGTCTCCACATTGACTCATTCTCACAGATCTCCAGAACAGCAGCACAAGAGCACTACTACTTATGAGGCAGAAGGAGTATAAATTAGCAGCTCTAAAAGCCAAGCAGCAAGGAGACCTGGAGAAAGCAAAGGAGTACATGAAGGCAGGCAAGGTATGCATCCAAAAAATCCCAAATGCTAAATGCACCCTGTGCTGTATCCACATGCACTCAATGTCCAATATTAATTGTGGCAGCTAGCAAGTCTTGAACATACTAGAATAAATCTGTTTTGTTTTGTTCTGCGTTAGAAATTTAATGTGGTCTTGGAAGCTTTGGACAGTGGGCAGCCGATAGACCTCCAGAATATGCCTCCATCTCCTCAGGGTAAGGCTTGTCTTACAGAAACCCTTTTAGAAGTCTCTCTATACTGTAGTAGAATGGTTCTGCATTTGATTTCAAAACTATAAGAAGAATTGAAAGTCACTTAGGTCTGAGGCTTACTGCATATTCAAATTCTAACCAAGACCAATGGAGAAAAATGAGGTATTATTATTTATATTGAAGTTAGTCTTTGCAAATCACAAGTTCAAGTAGGTATTGATGTCTAATATTCCTATTTTTATAGCTTTAGATAATAGCAGCCAGTATTCAAAGTGGAAGGGAAAGACAGGCAATGGCACATTCTCAAAGTTTTCTGTCATATTTGATGGTGTCATATTTTTCAACTGAAGTTCGTAATGTTCACATTAAGACATTAACAAATATTGCAGTGCAGGAAAGTCTAAATTTTAAAGCAAATTACCAATATTAAAGATACTTTGATCCTTGTAAGAGAGGGTTTTTTTAAATAGGTCTAGTATCACCACCAACAATTAATATTGGTCTGTGCAGCTCAGCATTTTAAACAGTTTATTTTAATAGATTATTTTATTCTAAGAAACCGACAGATTATTTTATTTCAATAAACGATGAGATTTATGACTCCTTAAGTTATAAACTTACTACTGAATGGCATCAGAGAGAGACTTGATCCATGATACAATCTTCCCTTAAGTGCGAGATTTTTGCAGCAGGTATTTTTGTAGTTTTCTGAAATAACCCCTCTTATATAATGCCAGAAACTTGGGTGTCTGAATAGGTGGTATTACTTGCTTTCCTTTTTCAGCATGACTTTTGTTACTAGGGTATTTTAGTCAATTAGCAATCTTATTCACTCTTTCCATCTGCCAACTTACATTTTGGGGAGAGAATTCTTAGAATACTTGAACTGATTTTACTCTTTTTCCCCCTCAAGCAGTACTAACCTAAGTTAAATCAGAATTTGAAATTTTCTATTATAAAGCATTTTCTCTGAGTAACGGAAACCTTAGACTTATCTGGCCGTGCAGATACTGCTTTTTTTGAAGCCAAAAAGCTTTCAGGAGGATGGTGTGGTCAAATTCATGGTTTTCTGAGTAACATAGGTTGACTTCCTGTTTGTGGAACTTGCTGTGAAACTTCCTGCTTTCCTGGCTTTGCAGATCTTGAGGGCCTAGGAAACGTACAAGATGCATCCAAGCAAAAGGTACCAGCTTCAGTGGGAAGTTCCCAGGACCTTACAACACCTGAACCTCAGAACCAAGAAGCTACAGGTAGGAATTCTGGGTTTCTGTAGCAAGCCATAAAAATAGCAGGGCTGGAAAGCACTTTACGATCTGCCCTATCCCAGTGAACTGCAGCAAGACTGAGTAAACCCAGCTAATGTTCCTGAATATTGTTTGCTGAAGATCCCATCCGTACTTTTGTCCTGGGTCAGCAATGAAAGTAAGAGTTAATAAACTTTCTTTAGAAGAATTGTGTTCCTAATAAGACTTTGCAGTGATGTTTTTTTCTCTGCAGAAGGTGAGGAAGGGGAGGAAAAAGGCAGCTGATATGTTTTGAAATTTGAATCATGTGGCATTTCTTTGTCTGTCCTATTTCAAGCTTCTCTACAGCAGCCAAAACCAGTGCTGGAAGCATTGCAGCAAAGGCTGGAGAAGTACAAGTCAGCAGCAGCACAGGCTAAAGCAAGTGGGGATGATCGGAAGGGCAGGATGCACGAGAGGATAGCCAAGGTAAAACCAAAGTGTAGCAAGCTGCTTGCATGCAGCAGAGCCATTAGAATTAGTTCTCTTGCTGAAGACTTTTTCAAGGCTGAAATAATTTGTGTATTGTCCTTCTCTTTAAAAAGCTCCAGGAGGGAAGCTGTAAAGCATGTGAAGGAGAAATAGAGACAATGCACGTATTATAGCAAAATGCTTTGTATTCTGCAATGTTTATGCTCGTTAAATACCGATAATCACTATAGTCACCTTCATTTTATGTCTTACCGAGTGCCTTTGATTACAGCAATACCAGGATGCCATAAGAGCCCATAAGGCAGGGAGAAAAGTGAATTTTTCTGAGCTACCTGTTCCTCCTGGTAAGTGTGAATATAAAATGTCCTACTACCAGCTTTTGTACGTCTCTGGGCTGTGAAGGAGGTGTGCAGATACTGCCTTCTCATCATGCAGAACAGCTCCTCCTTTTTCTCAGCGAGTAGGCTGGTCTTCCTGTTTCATGATTTTTTGGAAACTGTTTCTTAATATGCTCCCAAATTTTCACAGTGGTGAATATTCCTGACTCCCGGCTGCCTGTTTGACATCATCAGAAGTTAAAACTGAAAAAATTTGCCTGATGTCCCCTATTCTATTGATTCCCAGCAGGAGCCTCAGAACTCTGATTAATCATCTCTTCGCAATGCCTCACATGTCAGATTGGTATTGCAGCTCTCATGGCTACTAAAAGTAGTCTACAGAGACAAAACAAGTCATGCCTGTGATCACACTGAGACAGTGACAGAGGCAGAAACTGAACCTGCTTCTTGAGACACTCTGTGTCCTCCTTATGTTCTTCAGAATGTGTAGTGCTTTGCCTGTAAAAGTTTGGGCAAGGTCTCTTCTGAGTGGTCCCCCTCTGGTTTGCATAGATACTGTTTCTCCCCTTCGAAGGATCATTCCTTTTCTCTTGTGCCTGGTGTGTTCTTCTGAAAAGATACTCTGAGCGCTGCGAAGTGGTGACTAGATTTTTTGAGTTAAAGGGACACAGACTTTGTGGCTTTTTTGTCGCTGTCAGATGTGGTGATGGCAAGCACTGCAGCAGTAGTAAAGTAGGCAGTGCCAGCTCTGTCAGGTCATGTACTGCTTTGAAGGCTCCTTGCTTTGAAGCTGTTCCTGAAAAGCAGTTTGGCATCCCTTGTGCTAAAACGTCATGCATTTCTTGAAGTATCAGTTCCTGTAAGAGTAAGGTACTCCGTATTTACACCTGAAAATATGGATAACTCCTCAGTTTCTTACGCATTAGCTGCATGTTTTTGAGCCATCATTTCAAGCCCATATGCTTAACACTGAACACAACCACCAGGCAGTCAGTGAAACCAGCAATGGTGCTGTCATGGACTGGCAGTGCATTTCATTGCATCTGGATGATGATAAGTACCAGCCTTGACCTCCTTGGAGACAGAAGTGCCGCTGAATAAATGTCACGTGGGAGCAGCAGCATAGGATTCTGTGTTCTGCCTGCCTGTGTATCTCAAACTTGTTCTGTCTCTGTAGCAGCCCTCTAGGTTTAGAAGCAGTTCAGTCATTATTTCTTGGCCTTTCTAATGAGACTGGCAACAAGAATACTTGATACATATTAATGAGATAGATCTCACTAACCACCATTTTATAGTGGTGGCTCTGGGACTCAGTTGTTTGAAGCTGTCACTGAACTGGTAATGAGAGTTCATCTTCCATCATCAAGCCTTCCTCCCATCCTTAAACGGCTAATAAAATAATGAAAAGAATTGTTCTTCCCATGCTGTACATTTAACTACTGTGATTCTGCCTTTGCTCGCAACCTCTGCGTTGCAGGAGATTTTCAGCAGAGGCTTAGCATGTTATCCAGTGTTAGTTGTTTATTACTCTGTGGGGTAGCACTGATCTTCTGCTGGACTTTCTACCAACTGCAGTGAAGCAGCAGCGAGAGGGGAAAAAATGAGTCAGCCAACCTTTTGTACAATCCATTGTCCTTTTGTGCAAAAGACAGAATATAAATTCTTCGCTGGTTCTGGGGACATCCCTATTACCAAAGTGTTGATGTTGTGAGATTCCTTGGCTGGCTTGCGAGTTGCTCAGCTTAGAAAACTGTGCTCTGTTACTACATCATTTTAGCATCGTCCTTTTAAGCCTTGGTATCTGAGAGATCTGATCTTAAGACAACCACTCAGACTTGATCTAGCATGGCTTTGTGGCCTTGACCTCAGTCTAGGTATGCTGAATTCTGAAATACAGTAGATAATAGCTACTTGAATGGAAATAGCTTTGCAGAAAGGAGGAAATATGGAAGACAGAACATAGGTCTTATGCAACTCTTGCCTTCTGTATTCCTTTCTTTCTCAGGATTTCCCGCGCTTCCTGGTGTTGCAGCAGTGGCTGGTGACAGCACATTAGCTGCTGTCCTGGAAAGTGCCAGCAAGCTGGCAAACATGGAGGAGAATGATGAAGAGGAGGAGGTTAGTATTTCTTGGTAGGATGTGTAAAAGTTGAAGTGCTGACTCTTGTGATGTGCAGAGGCGAGGCTGTTGGGTTTCCAGTCAAGCAAGGGTACCGAGATGAAATACATCTCCCAGAAGTCTGAAGAGTACAGATTCTCAGGAGTAATTCCAGTTTGCATTAGAGTGTAGGAGAGAGAGATGAGACATTATTGCAGTCAGTACCTACAGAGTCTGAGTCCAAAATTTGGCTCTTTCATAACTGTCTTGTATGTGAGTTTTATTTTCAAAGCAAACAATTCAGATCCAGGGCAGCCCTTTACATTGTTCTAAAGTACTTAAATCTGTACTTTCATCCTGCCTCCCAGTAGCTCCTATGTTTCTGATTTCCCAGGATGTTCACCACTTACTGCTTTTTGGCAGGCAGCCTTGGTTTGATTCTTTCTCTCTCTGGATTTGGTTGCTGATAAGCAGTGCTTTCAGCTGCATCGTTGAACATTCCTTTTGTTCCCTTCTATAGTGAAGGTTTGACACTTGCATAGGTCAACTACCTATTGGCATGGCATGGCTCATAAACCTCCAGAAGTTAAAATTTGCTGTCTAGAACATTGTACTCCCTTCTGAACTGAACTCAAAGGCTGATACAGTGATAACCATCGTTGTTGATGCATGAGATGCTGTTCTCAACTCTGGAATACATTTTATGCATTTAATATGAAATTATTTTTGTTATGCTAGAATGAACCTCTGACGCAAGCGCCAGTTGCCAAGAAGCCTGCTCAGCTGCCTGGAAAGCCAACCCAAGTTGTGAAGCCCATTACAATGCCATCTGCTGTAGCTAGGGAGGAGAGCTCTCCTGAGCATGTGAAACAAGCTACATCACCCTCCACCCGGGACAAGGCAGATCACCTCCCTCCAGCTGGTAAGATGAAGGGATCATGATACCCAGTGCAAGTCATTTGCACTAGTTTAGGTTAATACCTTGGTAAAGACTTCTTTTTGTGGCTGCCCAGGGAGGCTGCGGAGTCTTCTTCTCTGGAGATATTCAAAACCCACCTTGATGTGATCCTGTGCATCCTGCTCTGGGTGACCCTGCTCTAGCAGGGAGTTGGACTGGATGATCTCCAGAGGTCCCTTCCAACCCCCACCGTTTTGTGATTCTGTGATATTTTAGATATGAGCCTATGAATATGTGTCACTGACAGGAGCCTCAGTGTATGTGTCTGCTGGAGGGCAGATCCTGACCAGCCACGCAGCTTTATTTCACAGAGGCAGTATGTGTAATTATAAGGGTGATTGGGTTTTTAATTAATTTTGATGTAACAAGGGTATCGATCCATAATGTTTTTAACTCTGCTCACAGTCAAACTCTACATACACTCTCATTAAAGTGAACAGCTTGCCAGTGTGAATTATTAATTGATCTAAGGCAGCTCCCTACATGAGACAGTGGTTTCTGCCTAGTGCTTCATGCAAGGCTCTCAAACTGGCGTATAGGCAGTGCTTCATCAATCTCTAGTTCTTCTGTTGCTAAGGCCACTAAACAGTTGTCTGTACAAGATTAATTGTACAGATAGTAAGGGACAGCCGCCAGCTCATGGTGTGATTTGGGTACACACCAGCTGTGTTCAGGCTCTCACCGATTGTACTGTCATGCCTTGACTGTCATTCCATCCTTCCTCTTCCATTCTGCCCTGGCACGTTCCCTCAGGACAAAGCAGAAGTGCTAGCTGGCTGACACAAGCTCTTTTGCAGAGTGCACAGGCATTCCACGGTGCCACTGTGATGGGCTCAGAACTCTCCTCTCTAGAAAATTTCATTACTTGTTTTATAAGGACCACTGAAACGTAATAGTTACTCATTTTGGCTTTGAAAATTATGAATCCTCAGGAGTTCTGGTTTTTGCAACTTCAGCAGACATATTAATCTCTTAAATGAATTGCCCTAGACTTATGTTGTGAAGGAATTGATAACACCTGGTCTTTGGTGTTCCAGTAATCCCTCCTGGGTATTTCAAGTATTTTAAAATAAGACCAATAGATGCAACAAGAACCTGGACTTGTTCATTCATACCGACACAATTGTCACAACAAAATGTCAGTACTTCACTAGACAAAGTGCATTCTGTGATCCAAGTGTTACCTCCTTCCTCCCAGAATTACAAAGAGCATTACAGTTGCCCATAGCTGATAAATCAACTGCAAAAAAAAGTGTCTTTTTCTTGATGGAGAGCACAAGGCATAGGAAGAATTGGGAGCGGAGTGGAGCAGTTGCACTTTAAGCCTCTACCGGGAAGGTCCAGGAGCCACGATCAGTTGGGTTAATGGCTTTGCTCAGTCCATTCTCCACAGATTTTGTTTGAAAATACCTGTGTGGGTGTCTCAGCCTCACAGAGCACGCTGTGGGTTTTGTCTCAGTGGGATCAGGGTGAGCTACCTTGCCTACTCAGTTTGGGTTTGGCTGATGGAGCAAATTGCTCACAGCAGCAGGACAGTGGGCTCTTTTGCAAGGATGGGAGTAAGTTGATAGTCATCTGACAGGAGCGAACATGATGTGAGAGTCATTGGTGTACTTATTTGCTGAGACAGGCACCTCTTGCCAGTGTTGTTTAGCTTGTGTAATCATGAGTAGGCTGCAGCGGTGAATGCAGTGTGAGGCTCTTTGGCTGTAATCAGCTCATGCTGTACCACCTCCTAAGCGAGGCATAGGATGAGGCAGGATGCACTGACCTGGTACAATGCAAAGCAGTCTTTTCTGACTTGTGTGGTTGTCCTTTCTGTTTTGGGAAGGACAGAGGATAGCAAAGAATTAATAAGATGGCAAGGAATTATAAATAAATAGAGCTGGTATGTCTGAATGTGCCTGCACATTGGTTCATCTGGGTGTTTTCCTGACCAATTGGGAGAGAGAGGAAATGAGTACAGAAGATGCTCATAAGATTTGTTGTCTTTTAGAAGTTAAAATGTCAAACTGAAAGTTCAAATTCAACTTCTGCTTTGGACCAATCAGCTATACTGGAGTCTGTCTTCTGCCTGCAAATAAGGGGCCGTAATTACTGTTGTAACACTTGTGAAATGTTAGAGGTTTTTTAATGAAGGATGCCATGACAGAAGAAAGCTCTTTTCTTTTTCTGATAATTGAAATTGAACATGGCCAAGAAACAATTAAGTGCAGTAAGGAAATGTCCATATTTGATATCTCTGCTCCTGCTTCTGGCTGTCAACTGAACATGATAAACCTGTTTCAGGGGCATGGCAGTGCCAGATGAGTGAGGGGTTTTATACTGTTTTTCAGCTCGAGAACAGCTGGAATTTCTGGAGAACAGAAAGAAGCAATACATGAAGGCAGCCCTCAAAGCAAAGAAGGAAAATAACCTTGAGCAGGCTAAGATGTATCTCAGAACAGCAAAGAGCTTCGACCCAAAGATTGAGCAAGCAAGATGTGGCAAACCTGTTGATATTTCCAAGGTTAGTGGGACTATTAGTATTCTGCTTTGTTTCATATTCTCAGACATCTAAGTGCTTACTTCAAATGGTGAATGGTTTAATAAATATTTCTTGACACAAATCAAGTCAGTTTGCTCAAGTCACAAATCTGGTTTCTGAGCCCTGAAATTCCCCTATAGTTTTGTTCTAGTTTTTGTTGTGTTTCCTCTGCTGCTCCTCAAATGCACCAGATTTTGAGAAGATTCAGTCTCCCATGAACAATTTGCTCCTTGATTCACAATGGCACACCTAAACACTTGGAAGTGTTCCCTGCACTTAGGGTGCAAGTACCTCTCATAGCTGTGTCCTGACTCCATCAGGTACATGGGATACAGCCTTGGTTTCTGTCAGTGTTTGGGTAGATGGGGAAACCAGACTGCACTGTAACAGCTCTCCTGACCCAAATAATCAGGGAACAAGGCCTGTGAGACATTTCACAGGGTTTTATGACTTAAGACATTGTCAGGCAGTGGTATAAGTAGTGGTTGGGTTGGAACTGCCTTGAGAAGAAAAACAACCTATCTCCCTCCATACATTCTGAATGCTTTTTGTCCACTTCAGTTTTTCCTGTAAAGGCTCTGAGATGTGCTGTTCTTGTGTTGCAGCTGCCATCACCCCCTACAGATGATGAGGGTGATTTTATCTTCATACACCATGAAGATGTCAGACTGTCTCAGAAAGCAGATGAAGTATATACACAGCTCATAAAATTGCTGAAGGATCAACATGAGGTGACCGTTTCATCTTTTTTAGAAACGTTTGGGTTGGGTTGGTTTTTTTACATTTCTTTGGGGTTTATTAATAGCACAATCTCATCACTGTTTCTGTGGCGTCTTTAGGTTTTCTTTTAAAATACATTTAATTTCATGTGTCCTAAAGTGGAAAATTTTCAGAGTTGGATTCTCTACTAGTTGAAGTCAGAGGGTGTGCTTGGAGGCTGGGTCAGATTATCACTATTAAATATGGGCACTGAAGTGTGAAAATAATACCCGAATAATTAAGACTAGCCCTTGCATGAGCCTCGTATCTATAAACTAAGTAATTGAAACCTAAGAGGGCAGAACAGACCAAACAAATGCTGTGCTCAGCTTTGGGCTTAAAGGACTGGGGGGTGGGTTTTGAGTGACTTGGGAAAACTCCTGGCTTTTCTTAAATTAGTTTGTCATCGACCTCAGAATTCTCTGCCATTCATGAACCTGTGTGTAAGGATCACTGGGCGCATCTGTGTGTGTTTGGTTTTGTTTCTGTTGACAGAGGTGTTTGCAGTATTCCAAGCAGTTCATGCATCTGGGAAACGTAGCAGAAACGACTCGGTAAGAGCTGCTGTTAATCATCCCACAGTGTGGTCATTTCAGGCTTAAGTCTGCCTGTCTGCCCTGAAACCAGTGGGGGTTCAGGTCGGTACCCTTCCCAGTACCTGAGGGGTCAGTAGCTGAGAGGCCTGTGGCTCCAAGTTGCTCTCCCACCTCTGCTCTGAGGATTACTCTGTGACGTGTACGTGGCGGAATGCTCTATCTGATGTTCCAGTGTGTGTATAGCTTTTCTGTTGTTCATTTGCCTTTTCTATAGGTTTGAGAAACTGGCACAAGGTTGTAAAAAGGACATGGACATCCTACAGCTTGCACGAGCACAAGGAATGGATCCTCCGAGCCATCACTTTGAGGAAAGAACCTTTAAAATGATAAGGTGCAGAAAAACAAGAGGATTTCGTAGGCAGGCCGGAATGAGTTTTTTGGTTTCTAGCTCTTACTTAGGGAACTGTGGGCTTCAGCAAATGATGGCGCCTAGGGTTAGGCTCCCCATTCCTGAAAGGAGACTCTCAACAACTTAAATACAAATAATTTGTTCTGTAACTTTTCTTCTGGGTTCTTTAGTTTTTAAAATACCTCCAGCTCCATTCTGCTGCTTCAGCCACTCTTCCTTCTATTTCTCCTTCAATACTATTGCCTGTGGCCTTTGTTTGTGGCATTTTTCACTATACCTCAGAGATGGTTTTATCTCGGTATGTGCTCTTTCCTTGCTCTTTTGTAATTTGTGAAGAGTATCTGTGTAGGAGTGCGCCATTGAAAAAGGTCTGACAAATACCAGTGGCATCCTGGTCTGGCAGTGGACGAGGTGGTGGTGGACTACTGGCATAAATACACTTTTTTGTCTTTTTTTTTTTTTCACAGGATATTTTCTGAGCTCAACAGCACAGAAATGCACCTTCTTATTGTCAGGGGAATAAACCTACCAGCACCACCAGGTTTGTACTCAAAAGAGCACGTGGGCTTTTTCCTCTGAGTAGGTAAGGAAGGCAGTGAGGAATGAGATTTTTCTACCTTGGAGACCAATTTCAGGAGTCAAGACCTTTGTAGCCAGCTCTCATTAAATCAAAATAACCAAGTTTCAGGTTCAAGCCCCCCCAAAACCTTTAAACAGTATTTAAAAAAAAAAAAACAACCCAGAAGAATAAAGAGAATCAGGGTTCCATCTGGACAAGGGAAGAACTTTAAATTGCCCTGGGTTTGCTCATAACTGGGTGATAATTTAAGTTCCATGTTTATCTCCTGTTTTGTTATGAGTACCTGCCTTAATTCTGTGCCACCTTAACATGTATTGATTCTTCAAGAGGCAGGAATTGCTCCTGCCAGTATTACTGCTTTTAGTCCCTTGTTTCTGAGAGCTTGTAAACCATCAGTGCTAGTGCCTCAGGTCTAAGAGCAGCATTAAGAAAAGCAGCTGTTCTCCTCTGGATGCAGCTTGCTATGGATTTCAGTTTGATGGATGGGTTTTTCAGTTGTCAAGAGACTGGTCATGGGTCCCGCTGAAAATCAGTTTGTGCTCTTGAAAATCCTGCTCAAATTGCAGATGCAATGAAAGTATCTCTATTGGCTGGTTGTTCTCTCATTCAGGTGTGTCTCCAAAGGATTTGGATGCATTTGTGAAGTTTGAATTTCAGTACCCAAGTGCGGTGAGTTTATGTCTTGGCTCTTCCCTTCCTTAGTCTGTGACCCTTGCCACTGTATTAGCTTGTGAGGGCTTCAAGGAGGAAGTGTAGGTTTTCTTCTGTAAAGGGAAAACAATTCTAAGCGTATTCCCCGAACTTATTTTTAAAACAGAAACACAGCTGCTGGTCTGTTTGTTGCAGATTTGAGCTTTGCACCTTTCTCTTGATGTTCTCCACACCTTACTCTTAGTGGTGTGGTGTCTGCTTCAGGCTTCCTGTTCTCTGGCTGGCTGACCACCACCTTCCTGCACAGTGCTAAGCCGTGCTTACCTTTCCCCCTGAAGACACTAATTGGACTGTTTCCAGTGTGTGCAAAATCTGTAGAAGTCCATTTATTTCAGGGGTGCAAATGCACTTGTAAATTCAACCGAACACAAGGTCATGCCACGTTGTCACTAGGGAGAGGGGCTGCCCTAGATGGGTTCTCCTGTTAAGTCTCATTCCTTTAGGAAAATAAGCTTTTAAAGGCATTGCTTTTATAGAAGTAGGTTGAAGAGGTTAATCTTTGTCATCAAATAAATGCTCCTGACTTCTGGTGATTTAATTAGCAAATATATGTGTTCATGTGTGGAGAAAGGACTTAAGCCATACAAGTTTTTTGACCTTACTAATTAATACTTATGTGTATGTGCATGTATATGTGTGCATATATGTATGTGTATGTATATAAAAGTCACGTATACACATATATATTGCTTATTTCCTTGAAACTCCCCAGTGTCATCCTGTTCCCCCCACCTTTAAAAGCAGTCTCTGGTCTGAAAAATACTGAAGCCATTGAGTGAGAAGGGTTTCTGAGGAAGGCTGTGCAGGCTGACTCCCCACAGAAGTGCTGAGGCTTCTGCTGCTTTCTTTGGAGGGCAAAACCAGTCTTCGCTCTTCCTGGACTAAGACTGAGCCCCGTGAGAGTGCAGAGCCTGTTTCTTCCTCTTAAGAAACTGTGTAGCAATTCCACTAAAATAGATTGGATTACCTGTGGGAAATTGGTGGTGGTCGGGTCAGGTTTGTCTTCAGATTTGAGTTACTCCATGGAGGAGTCTGCCCCCTGAAAACACAGTTGGTCTGTATGAAGAATTTTCTGGGGAGTAAGTAAGAATCAGCATAGCTGCTTTTAATCTCTTTTTCTATGTTTTAAACAAAGCCAGATCTCTTCTGCTCAGCCAAGAGTCAAATACACCACCTTTCTCCTTCATAGCTGAAATCAGTTTTGCAAAGTAGCTGCAGTAATTAGGTCATGTTGTCCTTGTTCAGTCCCCAGAGATTGAGTTTGTACTCCACTTCAGGTTAAAAGTTAATTCATTTTGGTGGCAGATTGATTGTCAGGCAAAATAATAGTAGGGCAATTCCCTGAATGATTTGTGATGCATTCCTTGTGTAGCTTATTATTCCAGCTAACGCAGGAGGAACAGAATTACTGTGTCGAGGAACGTGCACAGTTTATCATGTAGTTTAAAGCCGCAGTCAGTAACTTTATGATGATTGGATTGGATTGAGTGTGACTGTGTAGCTTATCTGTGGCTCTTATATTTAATGTCATGTTTTGGCTTATACTTGTTACCACAGTGAAATCCATATGTTTTAGTCTTGAATGTACCCTGACTCTTCTTATCACTCAGATAACCTAATAAAACCTCATGTTTCTTGTGTAGGTATAAAAAAGAGCTAGTAATAAAGATGGTTACAACTCTGTACCTTGAAACAATATCTGATGGATTTATGTAATCTCTGTCTCTCTTAATAGGAGCAACCTCAAAAGAGTAAAACACCTGTAATTAACAATAACAATTCTCCAGGTTAGTACTTTCCCTGGGGCAGGGGGAACACATTGCGCCTTAGGAACCACCTACACAGAGTGCGGGCCAATCTCATATGTGCATCAGGCTGGAGGGCCTCCCACCACCTTTTTTATTCTTTCTTATGAAGGGGGTTGTTGGATGGTGACATCCAGCTGCGCTGGCAATTTCTTCACCCTCATCCCAATATTGGTGGTAGTTACTGTGTTATGAACTAGTTAAATCATCAAGTTACCAGTCATGGTAAAAGCTGTTGCTGTCAACCCTGCTGGGAGATGGGCCAGATAAATAAATTTTCTTTATTAAATAAGCTAAGATACTCATTTTAATATCTTCATGGATCAGATCTTTTTCAGTCAGATTTTGTGTCCTGAGATTGCCAGTTCTGTCATGGTTTTTGCTAATCTCCTAACATTTCTAAACCTGACAAAGCATCATCGCAGAAATAGATTATTTCTTTTAAGACCATGTGTTTTGAAACCAACTAAAAAAGTTCACTTGTACGTTTTGAAAAACACCCTGTTGTACCCAGCCATTCAATACTAGTATTGGACTCATTGTGCGTTTCAGAATTAATCATCTTGCACTCTGAGTTTGGGTTGTTGCTCTATTTTTTTTTTTTAATTCTTGCAGTAAGCAGCCACCTAGTATCAAAACATCTTTGAGTTCAGTATCCAAATTTCTGGTTGTGAATTTATCTCAAAAGATATACATACATATATTGATCTTTTGACTTTGTCTATGTTTTCTGTTAAGAGTAGAAGAACTGAAGCTCCGATACTGAGAGCTGTGTTCCAAGTCTTTCAGTAACTTGATCTGCACTTGCTGAGCAGCCACTTTGCACTGATGTTTTGGGTTCCCAGGCTGAGATGCAGAATGAGCGTTCCTGGCTCACAGAGCAGACCAGTCTTTGAACATCAGCTGTACAATATTGTGAGACTCTCTGATAAAAGGGTATCCTGTGGCCTAGTTCTTGTCATGCTCATTAATGAAACTGGTGTTAATTCTCTTATCAAGACACGTCTTCCCAGTCATTCCAACCTCCCTATGCTTTTCCCTTATTGTTTTCTACCTTTTTCTTAGCTATGGACACTTGTTTAATTGCTGAAAGACCTAGATTCTCCAGTTTGGGCTCTCCAGTAACTTGCTGTCACCTCCCCATGACTTGGTTTGTCTGCAGTTTGGTTTCTGTCCCTGTAAAAGGGGGGTGACAGATGAACTCTTGCGCGTGGACACTACCTTGTTAACGACTGAAATCACCTCCTGAGAAGGAGGTTCATATGGATGTGATGCGTCTCTCACAAATGAGCCAAACTGGGACAAAGAGAGGTCTGAGTGTGTACATGTCTGCACGTGGTTCGGCTTTCACAGCTTGCTTTCATTTTTCTGTATCTTACTGTAGAATATAACCAGTTGTTTAAGTTGAACATCAACCGGAATCACAGAGGTTTCCGACGAGCAATTCGGTCCAAAGGAATTAAATTTGAAGTATTTCATAAAGGGTAAGTCCACGGTTTGCTCCCCACTCAGTGCTTCTCTAGTAACAGTTGAAGAGTGCTGTAGCTGAAATTTTTGAAGCACAGTCTTGAAGCTGTCAGTAAAGAGTTGTCTAGTTCTCATGTCTGAGCAGTTCTTTCAAAATGTGCCTGAGGTCTGCACTTCCCCTATGAGGATGAAGAAAAGACAGAAGTTCAGTGAAGCTGGTGCGTAACTGGTGGATCAGTTGAGGATTAGTGAGTTAAAAGGAACTGATGAGACTGAGAAGGTGATGATTTGGCTTCAGATTGTTGTGGTTCTTATCCAGTTTGGTTTTAGTCATCAGGGCTAGAAGATTTGAATGTTATATGGGATAACTGTGAGGAATAACGAAGTATAAGTGGCAGCAAAACATGAACAGCAGTAAAGCAGGTGACAGGTGATGACAGAACTGGTGCTATGTTTTTGTACTGATTTTTGTTCTGAGGGTTTTACACTATTTACCGCACGCTGCCAGCAAACCGTTAGACTGTCTGAGGACAGTCAGAGGCAGACTCGGGGATCAAGATGATGAGATGGATGTTAGCAACTGTTAACATTCAGGGAAATCGTCCTGCGTCTCGGCTCATTACCGATGGAGTCAAAATTGGAGTGGCCTATATTCACTAATCCCTGAGCTAGTCGTGTTCCATGGCTTGGATGGGATGTGAGATGACCTGGTTTTGTCTCAGTGGCACTTTGTGCTATTCTTTGTTTCTGTTACTGGGACATGCAGAAATGATCCGTAGATTCTCTGAGACAGTTTTCAAGTTGTAGATGTTTTAATTTGTGAGCTAAAGTCCCCTTGTTCTTACTTCAGATCTTCCATTTGCATCTCCATTGAAGCAAAAGCGGATTTTCTTAATCTTCCTCTGTCAGCTCCTGACTGCTCTGTGGTTCAAGATTTCCTCATTTTTCTTTCCTCATTCTTTTGCATAGAACTGTTAAGTGTTTACATTTGTTTAAAATTATTTTCCCTATTTTTGCGTACATATGGGGCATATCCTGTTCTCTGACCAGCTGGAACTGTGCTCATTTTTAAGGCCTGAGCTCATGCTTAAGCTCAGTCCTTGGGAAGCTCTCCCCAGTGACTGATGAGTTGTAGGCCAGCTCCAGATTCTCCTCTGAAGGCTTGTTGAAGATTAGCAAAAACTCTGTTGCAGGTTGTCTCTTTTCTGGTGCTGAGGGGTTGTTTTTGTTATTAGAACAGGAATCTAACAATTTAAATGTGTGCTTGTTTCTGGGTTGGGGTGGAGGGGTGGCAAATAGCAGCAGGGAAGGAGAAAAAGAAGAAATGCCTGCTGACCATCTTCCCCCAGCCATCTTTTCAGGAGAAAGGAGAGGATTAAGTGATCCTGGCTGTTTCTAAAGACTATAAAAGAGTACTACTTTCAGAAATGCTTGTCAGTGTCGTACTTTTGGGGTCTCCGATAGTTCTTTGACCATCTCCCAAGAATTATTTTCTCTCAGTGAGCAAAGGAGAGTTTTTTCAGGTCATATATATAAAACTTCAGGGTAAAACACTTTCAAGTAAAAACCCAGCAATGTATTTTCAAAGGAAGAGCCTCTCCTAAAAGCTGCTGAAGATAAAAGGAGATTTCCCCAGAGCTGTTTCTGAAGCCGTGGCCTAGAGCGAGTTCACATTGTTCACTGCAGACCCCCTAGAACTGAGCAGGGAGGAAGCAGTCTTTACAGTTTCTTGAATTATAAAATGGTAAAATGCTTTAAAAAAATTAAGCTATAAGAATTGCTGAGTCTCTTTTTATGAACAAAGTGTCCAACACACTGCAGTAGAATTATATAATCCTTCATTTTAAGGTGCTTGTGAAGTAAAGGAGATGTTCCAGTGTGTAAGCTGATCAGTTCTGAACTTCTCTAAATGATTCTGTGCTGTAGTCTCATGAATGGAGAATAGTCTCAGCTTTCCGTCAACAAAACTCACAGGCACCGTGTTTGGAGGCAGCACTGCCAGCCCTTCAGGTTTTTGACATTGTTTTCTTTACTACAGCAATTTCTGTTGAGGTGGACAAACTGACAAATAAGCAGCAATCGGAGCAACAAGCCGGAGTCCTTCGGCAACAGGGTTTTGGCAGAGACGTGCTTCCTAACAGGGACTCGCTGCACGTTCCAGTGCATTCAGACTAGTGGCAGACTAGTCTTGCACTCTTTATCCCATCGAGAATTTTCTGAGCTCTCTCCTGAGAGCTTACTGTAGCCTGGGATAATGGTACCAGACCACTGTCCTCCTAATCCGTAGAGACTCAGTGGTGTGTGAGTCACAGCATCCTGACGCTACTGCTCAACACAAGCCGGAAAGTGAGGTTCCGGCCTGGATGGCGGGTCCCTTACGCTGCGGTTGATACGCGCTGTCTGGAGAACAGATGAATGTAGCAATTGCTGAGGCAGTGGATGTGCGGCAGCAATCTGGTTCCTTTTCTAGTCAGAGATTTTAGACAATCAGGTTCACAGATGTTCTCTTGGAAGTTGTAGGCACCGATGGCAGCAGCAGGTCTGTGCACTAATATTCTCATTACTGTTGCCACAGATAACACAATCGGAGTCTCCATGTAATAACCTTCAGCGATTTCATTGTGTATGTCAAATCTTGCTTGAACTGACTCTAACAGGAGACGGGTGGATGTTTTGGGGTTGGGCTTTTTTGGTATGTTTGTTGGTTCGCTTGCGTGGTTTCTTCCAAAATAGAATGGCTTAAAAAAAGGAAGCTTCTGAATTTGTGGCGGATTTCCTGTCTAAAACACGACAGGCATGGCTGGTTGCCTTTCCTACCTCCAGAACCTCTAGGTTTTACTTATTTATCAAAGTTTGTGGTGACTGATTCAGAGAGGTCCTTGGATGCAGGTGATAAAACCCAGTACTCCGAGCTGAACTGCTCTGTGGAATTAGCGTGTTTGTCTCAGCCGTTGCTGGAGGGTTTGACTGAGGATTGCACCACCGGCCTCTGTTCAGGTAAAGGTGGATGTCTTGCTGGTAAAACAGTTAAACAGTGACTGTGGCAGAGCAGAGTTGATTGTTTTCCTTGCAGGATGAAAGTGTTTCATTTCAGCAGATTAGAAATTCTAAAATGATAGTTCTTGACTGTTACCACCAGTATGACGGTGAGTCGAAATGATAGGTGTAATAAAATGTTCTTAATTGGTGAAATTGAGCGGTTTGATGTAGCGAAACCAAACAATGATTCATGGGACTTCTTCCTAATAACTGGTTTGCCAGAACCAGCACATGCCTGTGAAATGTTTGACGAGAGATGCAACTTGCTTAGGAAGTTTTTGAGCCCGTTCTATTAAACAGCCATTGCAGAAGATTGGTGTCTGTCCTGGCTGTTGGGCCATTCTTCCCTGTCACTCTGTGCAGGGACAAGAGCTGCTGCTGTTTTAAGTGCCAGTTCGGTTGATTGTTTTTCCTCACTGCTGTCCTCATCTTTAATTTGGTTGCAAGAGAATAATTAATAAACTAGTACTTCCCTATCTTGTCCTTGTAGTTCAGTTCAGTAGGGGTTTGCCCCTTGTGCCCTGGTTGTTGGGTTCTAGTGGCATGTCTCGACTGCCCCTCCTGGATGCGGTGGTGGTGCAGACGGTGATGACCTCTTAGCTTGTTTTCTCTCCAACGTTCGGAAAACCCTTACCCATTCGGTGAAGGACAATCTCTTTGAACAGGTCCTTTTTCAGGAGTGACAAGCAGGTGGGGACAGCACACTTGAAACTGGAAAAGCTGGAATCAGAATGTGAAGTTAGAGAGATCATCGAGGTATGTTCTCTGGGTGAGGTGTTCTTCTGGATAGTGTTTGAACACAAGGGGAAGATGAATGTTCCCATCGTATAAATGTGTTTGCATACAGGTGACCGGTCTGTGTTGGATGAATTCAGTAAATTCATCATGTCATCTCTTGAAGCTTGTCTTAGCTGTGACAGTTCTGATACTGGGAACTTCTTGGGAACTCTGTTCTGCAAATTTTCTGTATAGAGATAGTTTTCTTTGTCAGGACCAGAAATTCAAGTGATTCCCAAAATTATTTGTGTGGTAGCTAACAGATCAAAGGGTTAAGCAAAGACTGCCAGGGTGGATACAGACCTGCCAGAAGATCCAGTAGGAGGTCGCTAAGTGGAACCTTGGGGAAAAAAAACCCAAACCAAACATTCCCTTGGGCTGCATCACAGACATGCTCAGGACACTGCTGCCCATAGTGTCCTCTGGGCTGCCTGTGGAGTCCTTTTGTGCTTCAGAGGCTTGGTGGGCGGCAGGCAGAGGTACCACATGTCCTGGTGCAGCTGCCTTGCATGGGTAGTATGGGGCACCTCCTCTACTCGTGGCTGCGTCACCTCCCAACACTGCAGTCACCTGCAGGTGATCTCTGTCACCTTTGAGTCATGGGGAAATAGAGCCAGTGGTTGCCCCAGGCACTGTAGTTTGACACTGTCATTCGTATGTGCACTAACCTCTCCTTCTTTGTGGTTCTTTCAGATTTTTGATGGCAGAAAGCCCACTGGAGGGAAACTGGAGGTAAAAGTGAGACTCAGGGTGCCCCTCAGTGGTCAAGATCTTCAAACAGTTACAGAAAACTGGCTGGTCCTTGAACATTAGTTGTATCTGAGGTATGAATACTGTGTCTAAAGGTGGTCTGGCCAGGACTTGACAGGGCCAGATAAACTCTGCTTCAGTAATGTATTTGTTGTCATTGACCTGATTACATAGCTCTGGCTTTGATGCCATTTGTCATTCGTAGCGGTGAGCTGATGTAATTTCAGAAATGAGGTTACAGAATCTCTGGTTAGTTTGTATAGCGAAGGTGGTATTTCACAACCACTTGAGACATAGGGGCAGATTCTAGCATCACCTTTATTTAGAATAATATTTAGAAAACAAGATTGACGAGTCCTTTCTAGGAGGGAAGGTGCTTTCTGTCCATCCTTATTGTTAGGGAAAGACCT
>NW_010423784.1:32120-41643 GCF_000710305.1 Buceros rhinoceros silvestris
GTCAAGAGTTAGCAAGGACTCTTCTGCCCCTACCAGAAGCTAGAGAATGGCCTTCGCTTGTCCCAGGAAAGTCTGTTGGACTTCGTCTGAAAGGGGAACTCTTGGAGGCAGTCTTGCTTCTGGATACTTGAGACTGCCGGGCAGGGGAAAACTGCACAGCGCAATACAGGCTACTGCAGCACTGCGCCTGGTGCCCACTGTGCTCACAGCAAGTACAGAAGAGGAGATGTGTGCTGCCAGAGGGGCTGGAGAGTGGGAGGATGAAGGCGGGTTTCTCTGCTTGCCAGCCTCTACGGAAGCTGCTTGGTTTTGGAGCTTGTCCTCCTTTCTCATACTCTGCTTTTTAGTTCACAAATTCTCCCTTCTTAAAGCAACACAAAAGCAAATAATTATAAAAATTCTGATGTCTTTTTTTGTAAAGTGATTTTCTACATAAAGTTACTGAAATTCAACTCCCAGAGGTCCATCTGCCCATCGGATCTCTAATTCAACCTACTTTTATGTGTGTGTCTGATGTTTGAAAGAAATTCAGATTAGTTGGACACAGTCAGTGATACCCTGAAACTGGACCCCACTTCTCGCACAGCTTAGTGTCATAAAGCCACGGAGAGGACATGGGACTCACGAGGGACAGTCAGTTCTCTCTTGGATGCGCATGGCCTGCAGTCATAGGGCAGTGCTACTGGCGGGGGTGTGCCCGTGTCAGTCCCTTCCGAGCAGGTATTTACTGTGCTGTGACAGCACACAGAGCCCTCCTCTTGGACCAGAACCTTGCTATGCCAGCCCGGAACGAACCTCCCTTTCCTCATGGAGAACAGCTGATGTATAAACACAGAGTTCTGAACAAGTAAACCCTCTTCCTTTGCTTGAGCTCTTGAAGTCTCTGTGCTCCCTCTTCCTTAGCGTATTGTTTTGCTTTCCTGTTACAAAGGGCAGCTTCACAGGGACATCACCTGTTTGCCACACCTTTGCTTCCAGGTTGTCTTAGATGTTACAGACTGAGAGGTCTCCTGTCAATACACGAGTCTGAACGTGTGACACCAAAGGGACTGTTTGTTGGGTGGCGACTTCTCGACAGCCAGGGAGGTCAGGAAGCTTCCCGTGAGCTTTGCAGTTAGGGGCACATCTGATGGCTGTAGCTGAAATGCCATGACTGGACACCTGAGCATTTCCAATCACTGGAGCTTAATAATTTTGCTCCATTGATTTTTCTAGCTGACCATCCAGGGAATTGATGTCAGCATTTTACAGATGATGTGACCTTGAATTCTGAACATCTGCTACGTACTGCATCAGTTAACGTTGGTGGTTTTCGTTTGTTCCCCAGATCCACTGGAATGTTCGAAGACGTGGGATGAACGTATGTGGAACGATGCTGCTAGCTGCAAGCACCAAAGATGTTAAACGAATGCGCTACTGAACCTAATGTCTATTTTGGTAACAGCCATAGTGCTTATTAATAACCTTAAGGCAAACATAAGGCTCTGGAAATTTGCTGCTGCAGGGGTTTGTTACTAGTCTACACAAATAGACGGAATTGCCTTAACATGGGACTGCTCATGTAGCACCAGGATGAATGTTACATTAACTATGCATAGTGGTGTGTGAAAAGTTCAGCCCCTTAAAAAGTCCCTGAGGCAGCACAAAAACTTCTCAGTTAAGTCACAGGTAAGACCTTTACTAGAATTTATGTCTTCTGGTGTACGAGCAGCCAGCATGGTACAGTGAACAGCCTGCTACTGCTTTTCCTGCTCTCTCTTATCAAGGCCTGTTTGGGTTTGGGTTTTTTTGTTTCCTAAAATAGAGGAGAGAGCACTCAGGCAGCAATCTAGCGGCAGCGTGTCCTCCTCTACGCATGCCACTGCAGCATGGGTTAAATGGGATGTTGCCTTTCAGAAGAAAAGAATGCGACACTTCTTAGCAGCAGGTGTTTACAGACTGTGTTTTTGTTCTGGCTACCAGCTGCCTGCCATGCTCGCTGCGCTGCTTGTTCAGTGCAGCCCAGGTACTGTGCCTTCATCCTTTATCTTTTTTTTTTTTTTTTTAATTTAAAAAAGGAGAAGAAGAAAGTCCACTAGACTCGGCTGCTTCCCAAATGTTCCTTGTATTTTTACAGAAAAAGGCTCTTACAGCTCTTCTACAGGTGATGGGGGAAATGGCTGTTCTTTGTCATGTAGAGAACTGGATGATGACTGTGTTCAGGAACACTTTTGATCAACAGCGTACACAAAACGGTACCAAATATGTTTGTGTTTTTAAATCTCTGTGAGCTAAGAGAAACGACTGATCTCAAAGGGGAGGATGTGCCGGAGCGCTCCTGCACGAGCTGCTTAGGTGGGTGGGTTTGTAGGCAAAAGAGAGTCCAGACAAGTCAGGCAGCGCTGCCTCTGTCTTCCTGAGCAGATGAAGACAATACAGTGTTTAGTTTTTAATTTCAATAAATTTAATATACAAAACTACATGTTGAAAATAAAAATATAATATGCAGTTTTTTGCAGTGTTAACTAACTGAATTTTAAAAGTACAATTTTTTTTTTCTAAAACAAGTACTCATTTCTTAACAACATGGTAATTAAGGTCATTTAAAAGGCTATGGTTGAAGCAAACGTGTCAGTCACCAGTTGATAGTGTTTTGCACAAATGTAATCCAAACTAAAAGACTTTTGGGGCAAAGGAAGAGAAGATAAAGATTTTTTTCACCTCTTTTACTGCATTATTAAGCATAACAGTGCAACTCAGGTAACTGGAAAGCCGCTGCTGTGGCAAAGCTGGAGTGCAGGCTCTAGAAGGGATTATTCCTTAAGTTTCCAGATAGTGAATGGTGCCTGCACTGCCTAGTGCTGGGCCATGTCCCAGAGGGTGCAAGAGCAGCGTGCAGAGGGGAGTCCCAAAGTGACCTCAGTCCTGCTCCGCTGCATGAATACACAGGAAGGCTGGTGCCTGCCAATAGCTGAAGGTTTGTCCATCGGGAAACATGAAGTAAGCCACACTGAGCCAGCCACCTTCCCCCAGACACCAGAGCTGAAGGTTTCACTCTGCTGTAACACTCACCCTTTACGGGCAGCACTGCGCTGCCTCGTGCTGGCCAGATTTCAGTTCTGGAGTTGGACCCCAGCTCTGTGACCTGCCTTCCTCCAGTGCTGGGGGGGCAACAGCTGTAATTTGCAATACTGGATGGGCCAGACTTGTTTTCTTTAAACAGCAGTAGCTGTTTAATCACAAATGTGCTCTGTACATACACTGTGCTGTCTTACCCTCAGGAGCATTGCTATGTGCCCAGCCGATGCTGTGAATGTTTAAAAAACACAGCGTCAGCCTCACACCAGCCTCGCGCTTCCCTTTGTATTGGAAAGGATTCCTGTGTTACTCATGTACAGCAAACCCAACATCATCCCTGCTGCCTTGCCTCCACCAGAACTGCCTGCGCGCAGGGACACTGCAAGGTCTCAGATACTGTGGTCACCGTAAATTAGCCCTTCTCTTCCCAAATTATTTTTCTGTATAGACAGGATAAACTGTTGCTCCCTCCCTGGGAGGGACTCAAACCAGCTGTTTCGCGTGGCTGTGGCTAGGCAAACCAAACCCCTTCTCCTGTTTCCAGCTCTTCCCCCTGGTTAGCAGCTTTCTCTGGAGATGGTGAGAATGTGGAACCACATTTCCTCTGGCTGATTCACAATGCTGTGGCAGATGTGAGCAGCTGCTTTCCTCACTAAAGCCCTCTCAGGTGAGACCAGGAGCACTGGGCCAAGGGCAGGTGTCCAGAGCTGACCAGAAAAACCTTTTTCAGCAGAACATGCAAACCCAGCCGTCGACGCTTGTATCACAGGTAAGCTTGTATGTGGCGCTGCTAAGAGGAGGTGCAGGCTGCCTGCTATTACATGACACTAGTGTTACACTACAGCGTACAGCGAGGCGGAGACTTAAAGCTGCCCGTGGTGTTCCTTTTCCTTAAAAAGCAGGACCTACTGGGGAAGAGGAATGCGATATGACTGCACTTTGAGGTTATTATGTATGTCCTCTGCTTCATACTGATTTGTAAACCAAGTACAGAACAGCAGAGTCTTTTTGGGGCTTACAGAAATCTGCCGGGGTGACGGGTTTTGATAGCAAATAGAGGATAGACGTAAACTAGCCTATGACGTGCACACAAACTGCAGGTTACACAATACCGCTTGCAGCGAGACGCCTGCCCGTCGCCTCGTTCAGATGCATATGCAAATGTCGTTATGGCTCCGCACTCTTTTCGTCGAAATCTGCCGGGGTGACGGGTTTTGATAGCAAATAGAGGATAGACGTAAACTAGCCTATGACGTGCACACAAACTGCAGGTTACACAATACCGCTTGCAGCGAGACGCCTGCCCGTCGCCTCGTTCAGATGCATATGCAAATGTCGTTATGGCTCGGTAATCTTTCCGTCTCTCTCCAGGGCTACTGCAAACGTATTTCGACCAATAATCTGGCCAAAATAATGTAAACGTTACTTGTTAATGTCTACAGGATAACTACAAATGGCATTATGATGAGGTCAGAATGGAGAGCTTGGTTGTTGTTTCTTACATGTCCAGCTACAAACAGTACAAGAGTGGAGTTTCACTTTTTATTTATGCCCCAGCGATCTTTGCACCCGTTTGAGCATTTAGAGTACACGACTGTAAGTCTTCAAACATGAGCAGATTTCTAAACAGTAACAGGAGTGGAGTAGCTGCAAGGATAGCATAGCCATGTTGTAGGATAGAAGCTGCCCTGATCCTGTTTGTTGACAATGCATAGAAGATTTAGAATTATGGAACAACTGTCCCGCCCTCCCCCCCCTCCCCCAATAGTGTTAACAAAAGCTTAATTTTCCAGTTTTAAAGTGCAAATGATTCAGATACAACTGCTGCTGGAACAGGTCTGAACAGAAAATGAAGTCCTCTTATGAGATGTTTTCCAGAATATAAAAGATGAGCTCCATTATGACGGGCCCCTCACTCAACTGACATGCCCCTCCATGAATCACTGGAACTAAGGCACTGTCCAGGTCATTCATGTATTGAGAGGGCAGGGGCTGTCCATTGCTCCCAGCTTGATAACCAACCTAAAAAATACAAAGTAAGAGTGGTTTTTACCAAGTGGAGGACACACGGCTGTGATTCAGTGGGCAGGAAGGGAAGTGCTGTGCAGGAGATGAGGTGCCGCGGCTTCTGCCCAGGGATGTTGGGCACTTGAAGGGGAGGTAGCAGGCACTAAAGCGGCTTTTCCACTTGTTTTTGTTCCTCTCAAGTTCCCAGTGGCTGCCTAGACACAAGTAGCCTGTTTTTTTTCTACTGCCTTGTCAGAGCCGATCATTGAGATCCGCAGGAACCGCGCCCTGCATTAGCAGATTAAGTCACGCGGTGTTTAAAGGCTGGTTGCTGCTAAGACGACATGCCCTGCGAGGCAAGGCCAGCTGTCTTGCCAGGAGACCCTTATCTCTGCCTGTAGCCCTTGCTGTAGAGCGCTCTCGAGGGGACCTTCCATCTGTTTCTCTGCGTCATACGCAGTGTGCTCTTTCAAGAACAGCCGTGCTCGTGGATGGTGTTTTGTGCTTGCTCAAGAACACATGTAATACTCGCCTGTCACTAACTTGAGGTGAAAGGCCAGTTTAGTGTCTCCTCTGAGCGCACAGCAGCCCCACGGCTCGCGGGTCTCTGACTACAAAGCAGGTGCTGCCAGTGGCATATGGGGGTCAAGCCTGGTGTTGATTCAGGCTCGGCCCTGGCTTTGCAGAGTCAACAGATGGCCCAAAACACCAAACAATGGTCAACACCACTCGATTAGCATCTCATACTGGTACTTCTTCAACCGAGAGAATGGTTGAAGTGGTGTATTCCCTTTTTGCAGAACAAACAAGGGAACAAATCCCCCAGTTACACTGAAACTATTCAAGACTTACTTGATCCGAGTCCAGCGTAACACGCAGCCCTAGCTTAGTCATCCCATCTTCTTTCAGCAGTTTCAGGTGCGGGCAGAGCGCTAAACAGAAAGCCTTTGCCACGTTCTCAGTCAGTCTGCTGTGATCGGCTGGGTCGCTCAGACCATTATGTTGCTCATCATTTTCCAGGAAAAACACCTGAAGGAAAGAGTTAACACAGGACATAACAAACACTTGGCTTTACCAGACAAAAAGGTTACTGGAAAGAATACTCCGCTGTTACTGCAATCCCCAAATGCCGGGTGTGGGTTGACAGGCAGCTCAGTTTGACTGACTCACCTCTGTCCATCGAATGACCTTTCCGTTGGCCTTGTACTCTGAGCCATGAAATATCTTCACGCTTGTTATTGACTCCATTGATTTGCCGTCAATAGGGCTTACAACACTGTAAAAGGGAGGGAAAAGGGTAAGTTCTGACTTAGCAGAGACAGAGATGAACAGAACTATGTCAGGATCAAAGTGCAGCTCCTCTGCGCCAGCTGAATCTTCCACAGCTTCGCTGCAGGTTTTGTCGGAGTGTTCTGTGATTTGAACTGCTGCAACACAGCAGCTTAATGGTGCATGGACCAAAATCAGCCTCAGAAGGGAACCTAAAGGCTCCTCTCAGGATGCCAGAACCAGTGGTCTTGAATGCAACTGCTAATCGCGATGATGGTGCTGGGCCTGGAGCTCCAGGGCGAGCCGTCTTTCTGGAATGGGCTGCTGCAGGGCTGAGCAGGCGGGAAGAGCTGAGAGGGAGAGCGCTCCTGCTGCACCCTGCAGCTCTGTCCCTGACGCCTGCCCTAGTCAATATGCATAAACCAGGTGCAGGAAGGACCTTCCTGCAGGTTCTCAACAAAGCTTTGCACCAGAGCTGAGATCTCATAAGGTGCTTACACAGCAATGAGGCGTTTCATCATATGGGTTGTTTGATTTATTCCTTTGTAACCTCAGTGTGGGCCAACAATACCTGAAAAAGTACTTACACAGCCCAGAGTGTAATTACAGCCCCTAAGTCTGACCTGGAGAGGTCAGAGGTACTTCTGAAACTACAGAAGCACCCTTGTTTCTAGATGCCAAGTCCTTCAACACTGTACCCACCACAACAGCAGCGCTGACGTAAATACTTAACCTGCCATATAACACCGTTCTTTTGGCTTAACTATCAAGGGCCCAAATACACTGTTGATACTCAGCAATTTTATTTCCAGCACTACTTAATGCAAACCAAGCACCCGGAGAGCCAAGTGACCACAATCTGCAGGGTTCAGCACCGAGTGTTGGAGACAGATCAGTGGTTTCCAATAACTGGATATTAGCAGTGGCAAAAAATCCATCACATTGACATCTTCCTAAATTGATGCCCCAAAGCTCTTGTATCTCAATACCATTTTCATTACATTTACTTCCATCTTATCACTCAAAATAGTGGCACAGACTTGTAATTCCTATTGATTTGAAGACTCCTGCGCCTTATTAAGATCTGTTAAAATTTTTAACAAATACAGTCAGTCACCATTCAATGATGTCAGGCAATTGCTCCTCTACTTACCCCTTACTAAAGTTCTTATCATCTTCTACCCACTGAATATGAACATGTTCCTGAGGATCTTCAGCATCTACTTTGCCACAAGTGATGGTGAAGTCTTTCATCTCTCTCAAGGCCTGCCTCAAAGAGTCCATGTTCTCAGCAGTTATCTGGACCATTACTCCATCTAGGGAACCAAGAAATCCTCTTAAGCCAAGATAAGCCACACTGAACACAGCCTATATATATATATATATAAAAAAAGAAAGAAACATCCTTCCCCTTTTGCAACAGAGAGGTTAAACAGCTATTTTGGGAGTCATAGGCAGCCAGGCACCCTAAGACCATTTCTGAACTCTCTGAATCCTAAAACGTGGCCCTGATGAGCATCGATTAGGGAAACACAAGGATAATGTAAGGTCCATCTACCAGGTCAAGACAGCTTTAGCAATGGCCACTTCAGTTTGCCTCAACACTTGACCCCTGCTCTAGGCAGCCCTCAGAAACCCCCTGTGACCCCTCCCTTCAGCTATCGTCTCTCCTGGCACTGGAAGCAGCACTCCAGCGATGATGGAGCTTTTGAGAAGTCAACACTTGCGTGACAGTGGCAAAAGATACAGGATTTGGACTGGACCAGTGTAGATCACTGCAGAAATAAGTCAGGAATGATACACTTGCGCTGCACACTGACTCCTTGAATCCCACCTGCACCACCGTCTTGCACTAAACCACCCACTTAGCCACTGAATTATATAATAACCCACATACAGTGGCCTACAGTGAGATGGCTGCACTTCAGCCCCGGCTGACCGCTCGCCCATGGCCTGCACACGCACACAGCTGCACGCTCTCAAGCTGGGGCAGCTTCAGGTGTTCCTGTGCGTCTGTGGAGCTGCACTAACTGCACATCTCATGCACAGACTGTGAGGAGCACAGGCAAAACGCTGCTGTCTGCACTGTCACATCTGCGGTGAGCTTAGACTACAAACTGCTGTAGCTCAGCTAACAAACCTGTGTGCACAGCCAGCGTTTTATTTCTGTGATATGACAACTGCTAAAAGAAGAACAAACCAAATCAGAGAGGTACCAGCTCAACAGCCTTGACTTGTCATGTTCTCCTCTGCCTACATACAAGCATACAAACAAGGCACATTCATCATCTTGCATAACGCAGAGCTGTTTGGGAACGGAGTTGTTTAGCAGGGCTTCCTTCCTGCTCGGTGGATTACGCATTCAGTACTTCCTAGGCTCACCACTGCCTCAGTCAACCCAGACCAGGGAACTGATGACCTCACAAGCCAGGTATTTTGTATCGCACCCTCATTTTCTTGTGATCTTGTTCTACAGCATCTCGACAGGTTCCTCCTCATTAAAGGAAATGGGGGGGTATTTTGGCTAAAAAGTCAGGTAAAGCTGAGGCAGCAGCTTGATTCAAGTGCCCAAGGCATAACTGCAGAGCTCTGCTCTCTCCAGAGCTGAGCCGTGTGAAGAGGGAGGCAGTGTGTTCTCAGCCAGCCGTTCTTACCTTCTACTATACTGGATTTGGCAAGGTAGCCTGAAGACGCTTTTAAAGCTCCACTGAACACAAAGAAGCTGGCGCCAGTCACTGCAACAACAACAACAACAAGAGTGATTGTATTTTTTTTGCAAAACAGTGCCTTACACACGAATCAGGTATCGCAGCTCTACCATCCAGCGAGGAGATTAACCCAAATCAGGACAAGTGCTGCTTAGGGGCATGGTGACTTTAATGCATATCCCAGGCTTGGCTGTGGACCGGCAAATCACCCAGTTATTTCCTACACTGGACAACAGTTTTTGTCAACTGTGATGAATGCTCCTATTTCCTCACACTTCCTCTCCCCACACACACCTCTAAGTTTCAGCACTACTAATTTAGAGTCACCAAGCACATAATTAACGTTTAAATGTTCCCACACATCTGGCAAAGATTGAGTGAGCTGTTTATGGATCACAGTGTTACACCAACCCACTGGCAAGGCCACAGCTCAACTGAAAGTAAAATTCTCTTAAATGACCACTTAGCAGCATGAAATTCCT
>NW_010423784.1:41720-51354 GCF_000710305.1 Buceros rhinoceros silvestris
TCCTGCTGGAAAACAGTCATCCCATATGTAAAACGAACATAAATCAGATAAGACCATCAGCCCTGAGTGACGTCCCCTGCCAGCATTCTCACTGGAGTGACTGGGGATACTCGAAAAACGTAAAAGTTGGCCTCCATCTTCCTTGTTCTCATTTGGAGAAAGTATGAATGTCTGCCAGAGATTTTCCCCAAACCACCACACTGAAATACTCTGCACGCTGTTGCTCCAGCCTTCCAGCTACTCTAACAAAAACAAAGCCTGGGGATTAGATGGTCTAACTGAGAGGAACACCGGGAGTTTCTTGAAGATGCACTATTAAAACGCTGCTGCTGCTGGTGGTTCTTCTTTACCGTTCCCTCATATTGAACCTCATCTGCCTCCTTTCACATAGTACAGGTCAAGCACAGGCAACCACAACCTCACCTGTGGTCTCCAAAAATGCCAGTGACAGCTCTCGTTAGTAATGCAGAGGTGTTGCCTAAGCCAGCTACGGCACAGTGACCTCGGGAGCACCGCCAGTCCTAGCGGTCTGGTGCAGGCAGTGTTACCATATTTACAGGGGAGCAAGCTGTTACGTGCTTTACTTTATGTCTGCTTGATCTATGAGGCTGCCAGAACACCTCTCAGACAAATTCAGAACAGCACCACTGACCCAGAGGAGCGTGATGTGGACTGTCCAAAGGATGCAAACCACACAGCGTGCCCCCTGACATCTGAGATCGGGGGTTCTGCGAGGGGAATAAAACACCAAGGGGGCAAGGGCAGATAGTGCAAGGTGTGACTCTTCCTACTCACAAAGCTGCCATTAGTAATGCCAGCAGTCAGAGTTACTTTCTCTGAACGGCTAACAAACTCAGTGACGTGCCGACAAACCCAGTTCTGGCCGATTCACAAAGCCACAGGCTGGACAGGTAATGCAAAGAGCAAAGAAGTCATGCAGAGCATCGGGAGGGAACGGCCTCCTTGTGAATCCCCGGTCTCACCCTTCCTTGGCTGGTTGTGGATGCTGATGGCCTGCGTCTGGTAATTGCCGTCATCGTTCTGAACGCACACCAGATGCGAGTCTGCTTTCTCGTTGAAGCACGCTCCCCCTGCTAGAACATGCTCGTTGGATTTGTTCATGGCTTTCATCATCTGCAAATAGAAAGGTTTACCATTTCCACCCTGTTCATCGAGCACTACCATAAAGAGGTGACTCTTGGAGCAGTTTAAGCAGCCAGAGCAAGCTTCCCCACAGAGCTCATATTCTCGTGTCAGATTCTAGCTGAGTGCTAGATTTTAGCACTCAGAACCATACACTGCTTTGAAAAGAGGGTTCAGGCCTTACACAGCTACAAGCTTTAGAGTGCCACCTGTTATGTAATTCAGGTAAACGGTAAAAGGGATAGCTGAGCTATACAGGTTGCAAAAGCTATTACCTTTAGCTGTTTTAAAAAACCAAATTCACAGGAAAAAACCATGAGAAAAACACTGGAAGGAGATACCTGGCTTGTTTACAGAACTGCAGTTGCTTACGACACAAATCCTAGTGCTGCCTCCACGGTTCAGCGCTAGGCTAGTACTCAGACTCGTGGCATTCAATCCTGGTTCTGCCACGACCAGACACCAAAGCTTTAAGTTCTCTGTGCTTCACCTGCATGAGTTGGTTAAACTGGGATCCATGTTCCCCATGTGGAGACTTTAAAAAAAGTAGAGGCTCAGACTATGAGATCTTTGATGCAAAAGAAAACTGAGGGTCTTCAATCTCTGGAATTTGTTTTAAAACAAAAATTTATGTTTGCTTAAAAGAAAAGTGGTAACACACACCCCCCGCCCCAGTGAAAACCCCGATGAGGAGGAAAATGGTGAATTATTTGCCATCTCTTAACAGCGCACTCGTACTCCCATCCGCTGCTTCCTGTAGCTGATACGCGTGCACGCTACACAGAGCAGCTTTGTCTCTCTCGATCTAACATAAAACCTTCATTACAGTGTCAGGAGCATGAGCTGATGCTCACTGCTGACAAATGCGAGCACGTGAAATGTTTGGGGAGGAAACTTAATTAAGATTTCACATCAGACAACAGTGTATTTCATTATCTAGTTTCTCATGTCATGCTCCAGAAACAAGAATTTAGCCCAACAGCAGCCATCTTTATGGAGCCCAGTGGTTGCCTCTGGCATAACAAGAAACTGCTGGATGTGGCAACTGATTAAAAAATGAGTCGCCCTTGTGAGAGACTAAACAGGCAACCAAGTGTCACTATAAGCTGTAGAAAATGTAAGTAATTTTGAAGATAAGAATTTAATAGAAAAACTATATATTAATGTTTTTTTAATTACAATCTGAATGTTCCACGTTTAATCCATGCTTGAGATTTAAAATGAATTTTTCAGTTTCTAGATAGTCTGAGTGAAACTTTTCTAATTAAATATTGCTTTACATGAGGAAAGAAAGTAAAGCTCTTGCAGTTAATTCATCTTAATGCAAACTACGCAGATGAAATGCTTCTTGTAATTCAACCTTCCAGCTGGATTGCAAGCAATAATGTTAAATAAATAACACTTTCTCCACTTAAAAAGCTGAATCTTTGCATCACACTGGAAAGAGAACCCAAGCACGTTGCAGAGGTTTTGCTAAGCCGTGTATAGAGGCGTTTCCTCCCAGCCCAGCTCGGTGCAATGCCTAACCCAGATCTGAAGCTACAAAACACCAGGGACAGCTAACACCTACTGAACCACGTCCTCGTGCCAACCCCTATTTAACTCATGCAAACTTTACTGACCTTTTCCATTTTCTCACAACTGCATCAAGAATTAATAAATCTTTTAACAGACCCTTTATCTTCTTGCTTCCTCAGTTTCATCCTTTTCAAACTTCACATAAGAACACTTTTTCCTTTTTTTTCAATTTATTTCTTTATTCTCACTGTTATCAAACGCTTCTTGCAGGGAAACTCTCTCTTGAGATAAAGCTGTATTCTGCTCTGATATTAGAGGAACTTTAAACAAACACCATTTTGCCCAGGAGGCTTGCTGTCATCACATCTGCTGATGGGTTTCAAAATACCAAGTCACCCCCTCCTCCTCAGACAGAACGTGAAATCAATCACCTGCTTCATTGCTCTCTTCCATTACTGTTCAAATACCCCCTCACCCAGCTTTCCCAACAGCACTAAATACAAAAGGCGCTGACTGATTTTCTCTCTCCAGAAATGAAGTATAAAATGTAGATGTTGAGAGAAGTTTTAGAAAAAAATAAACAGCAAGACAACAAATACTAATGAATGATGTGAGCATGCACACAACAAAAAAGAGAAAAGCCAATGGACTTTTTCCTCCTAGTTTACCTCAAGTAAAGTTTGTATTTGCTCAACCACACCGGTATTACGTGTTATAAGTAAACAGTTAAAAAATCCTGAAGAAAAAGAGTTTAAGAGTTTCAGTAATACTAAATTGAATTGCATCCTTCCTGTGGAGCCACCCTCACTTGCTTTCAGCAGCTGTGTGCATCACGCATTTATCGTTTGCTTTTGAGGCCGTCTGCCCTAGTAGTAGCAAGTAAAAGAAAGTTCCTTTACATCCCACAAAGAAACTTCACACAAACGTATTTCTTACAGGCACTACCTCATTGTATCTGTTGCTGGGAATTTTGATGCTGGTTTTTCTGACTTCCATATCAACCACTAAACCTTGGACCACAGGCAGTGTGTACTGGTAATTTCTGAAGTCCTGGTAATTAAAACACATTTTTAAAAGTTAGGCGTGATGATCGTCATTACCACTGTAGGTTTCACAACTATGCTAGTGACTACTAGTTAACCCATCAAAATAATTGTAATCAGTGACTGAAAGGCAGGGAGGGATGGAGACATCACAGCTTGTAACCTCCATAATCAGTACACAAACTGTTACTCATTACAGTGATCTCCTTACATCAAAATTAATATTCTCCAGCCTTGCATGTCATTGCTGCATGTAAGAAGATTTGCTCTCTGTGTTCTGTTACATTACTGGATAGAGTTACTCATTTTCCTAGCAGTGAGGTTAGGTCATGCATCGAAGAGAATTTTCCATATTGAAAACATCAGCGAAGCAGGAAGAGCTAATAACTTCACTTCAGCTGAAGCGCTGGATACTCAGAGAGCTGTGACTACACACTGTGCTTCTGAGGGACGAATCTGAGCAACCAAGGCACTTGGCAGTTTCAAGACCCAAACATTCTCTGGGGCCAGGATTTGGATGTTGCTTTGGAGACCTTGTTAGAGTTCGCCATGTTACTGAAAGCCAACATCCAGTACCAGTAACAGCAGGTAAATTCACCCAAATGCCCGCTATTTCCTCTTGTCGTCTTCTAAGCCTGCCAGCTACTGTGTGCCGCGGGAGTGCAGTTCTCCCCACGCCGATCCATTACACCGATGGAACATGCAGACTCAGTCTCAGCACTTACTGCAAGAAGGTTCATAATCGTGTGTCCAGTCTCTCCGAATAAAGGCTTACGAAATCGGACACTAAAAAGTGGGCATGGATAAACTAGGACAAAATAAAACAGAGAGGGTCAGATTGAAATTTACATACCGAAATTCTGCAAAAAGAGACTCAAATACAATCTCCTCAGTAGCATATAGTAAGCAGCAGCAATGGAAGAGACTGGAGAGAAGAGCAGCTTAAAAAGCAAAAGCGAAGAAGGTTTTACCATTATAATGCACCTCACACGTGTGTCATGGTTCCCTGCTCACCATGCTGGAAACAACAGGAATTCTGCGGAATGTTTACAAGTGCCACACTGCAAGAGTGCACCGAGCGATCTGGATACTGATTGCAAGATGACCTTTCTAAAATGCTTTTCTCAGGCTACTTCTTGGAAATGGCTTCTTCCTTTCTTATGACCATCCTGCTGCTCTCCACTACACCATCATACGCCTTTAGCTCTGTGGCTGACGTGTGACATTCGAGTGGTAGCACAGACTGCTTAATTTTCTGTTTTCATGATTTCCAAACAACATGGCTAATTCTCTATAGGGGTATGTAAAAAACAATTGAAGGGACATTTATGGTATGTCAGCAATGCAAAATACCTGCATTCCTTGGCTGACTTAGCCACACTTGTGAAACATCTATGATGCAATTCCAAGTGTCGTGTACGGCTCTGGCTGCTTTACATTATGTTGCAGCAGAAGCTGTAGCAGTGCTTGAAACATGACTCACGCAGTAATACATAATGCCAAGGTTTTCTAAACGCATGTTTGAAGGAAGGTTCCTTGACTATCCTCAGGCGAACACTCAGCCTGATTTCCCAATATGCCATGCATCTTCCCATTTCCCAGTGTAGTCAGGAGGGTTTCAATAACATCATCAGGATTTCCTGACAGAAATAAGCTCCAGCTTCTGCACACTGATGTGGTATCTGGAAAGCATCACAGCTCCTTACAGATGCGCCATACAGCTGACCAACTCATGCTCAGTGTCCTGAGGCACCAAGAAGTGCTGAATTTCCTGTGTTTGTCACCCTGGCTACATACAGCAGCTCAGCTACGTCCCAGATGCCCTGAATTCCCCGTCCTTGAGCTGCATGCTTGATCTGCACATGATCAGACATTCTCTGGACGAATAGCAACCCGAGTGACTCCTGCATCTGATCTGCTGCGCATCCAGCAGTGCTGGACAAACGGCCAAAATCTGACGATTCCACCAGAAATGGGGATGTGTCCAAGGAAACGTGGGACTCAAATGCAGCCCCTTCCAAGGGGGGATTGAGGAGGTGACCTGCAGTCACAACTGTCACAGCACAAGTATCTCAAAGGCTCTCCCTTATCCTAACTCCATCAGCTAAACCAGACTTGTTCTGCACATAACTCTGTTTCAGGTCACTAAGTGAACTATAAATGGCTGCTCAGAACTAGATTTGTCTCCACAAAAGTCTCCCAGACCAACAGGTACAGCTGTAGAAAGGCTGTAGGTCACATCACCACCTCAGGGCTGCTGTGCTGTTAGCTGGATGCCACGTGAGTATGAAACACAATTTTTACTTGCCTGTTTAAGCTTGTGGGCTTTGACAGGTAACAATTTAGGGCTGGAGGTGTGTGCTCTGAACCAGAACATATTCTCCTGCAGAAATAATTGCAGCTAGAAGAATGGACGTTACTTACGTCTGTATTCAGCTCCAAGTCTCAACATCAGCCGGATGGGGAACACTTTAGCCCAGGGAGTCTCCCATTTCTGAATGAGGATGCCAAACAAGTACGGTGGGGTCGGGAGCACCAGGTCTTGCAGGGACTGATACGTGGCTGCAACGTACAAGAACCCTCCATGTTCTTTGCTTCCAAGGAAGCTCTGGCTGAAAAAGGAGTGTCCCAGGTTGCCAACAACATTACCTATGAACAAAAATGCTCATTACTTCACTAGAATGAGAGCTATATCAAGAGTTTAAAGAGTTTTTTTCAGAAGGGGGAAAAAAATCCGTATTAAACTCTCTTTTCTTCCTGAAGTATTAATGTCTATTAATCACACAAGAACCAATGCTTTGCTGCACACAGGGGCTCAGGTTACCTCCTGTGGAAAAGTGCACAAGCTATTATGCAGTAACTTGTGTAGACTAAAGCCACCAAAGCCGTGGTATCTCCATTTGATCCACCTTTGGAGATACATGTCCTCAGTGACTATCACTGGCAGCAATTTGATTTTGCAGGAACACACACACATAACTTCATTTCTGCGCCAGACTGAGCCAGGCCTCCAAGTGCTAGCAGGACAGTACATACAACCACAGACCTGCCACCTCTCCAGGGAAGCAGGGAGGGAGACCAGCCTCAATCACTCCTGTGCTCTGCCTGTTTCATGGAGAACTGCCTGTTGCAAGAAGTAGAGGCAGTGTAACAGAGAGGATGATGCATCCCAGGGACAGCCAGGGAAGAGGAAGGATAGCTCAGGCTGCTGAGGCAGTGGTACCTGCAACCTCCCCCTGGCACTACACAAGCACCTACAGAAAGCCTGTTTTCAGTGTCTTCCATATATTCAATGGTCAAACGATTAATGCCCACTGGTTGTCCTTCCATTTAGGCAAACACTGGGATGCCTGCTCAGACACATACTGAAGATCTGGGTCATTTTAAGAATTACACAAAAGAGTGTTTATTTAATTAGTATACTTAATGTAGAACACAACTGAGACACAAGGGAGAAACATCACTAATTTTTACTCACATTTTTTCTCTTTGATGCCCTTAATTTCAAAAAATGTTTACACTGAGCAAATCTGAATGTTGATTAGATTATTATAGCGTCCAACGCAGCATTTAACATTGAAGCAAAGAACCATGGTGTGATTCCTTTTTTCAAATGAAAACAACAGCATGCAAATAACGTACAGAACAATTCTCCGTGGGAAGACGTGAATATTAACAGTGCTGATTTGCTCTCAGAGAAAAACACAAATAACTTTAGAGAACATGGCGTGGTTGATCACACCACTCATGAGGAATCATTTGGGTCTGAGGCACTCATGCAGACCTCCTGGGCTTCTGCAGTACTCCGAGGCATTCCCACCTGCAGACAGAGAGGCTGCCAAACAGCGGAGTTTCTGCTCTTTTCCTACCACATCATAATGGAGTGTTTGTATTTGATCTCAAGGCAGGGATGTGCTTGTCTCCAACATATACGTCAACTGGACAGTAACTGGAGGGTTTCTCCGGTTTATGCACACACACGCATACAAACACTAGGTTATAAGTATGTAAAAACATGAGTCACAGAAGTGCAACTTCAACATCCTCAGTAATACAAGTGTGGTCTTCAAGTTAAGCCTTCTCTATTTTTATACTACAAAACAGCCTAAAAATCATACACAAGCATTTAAAAATGCAAAATAAATAAATACAGTAGGCACAGTTTTGGTCAGCAAAGGGAAGATTAACCAAAGAGTCCTTTCAAGTCTGTCTTTTACACTGAACCCCTATGAAAGCCCCAAGTCACAACTCTCCGTGAAGCCAGTGCCAGTATGAGAATAATACAACTATTCCTGCCCTCACTCTGGAGATGTGGCCATGCTACTTTGCATCCCTCCAGACCACGCTGGCACTATCACCACCAAATATTGCTTCCTTCCCATGACCCTGAGACCGCCAGCTTTAAATAGAGCTACTGGGGTCTGGAAACAAAAGGCTCCTTTTATACTCAAGCTAACAAGCAAGTCTAGGGGGTTCCTTGCTATCCAGATTTGTGGGTGTCTTAGTGGAATATTTTTTCTCTGTACCCACGAGGTGCTGCACAAACCAAGTTCTCAAGTTCTCTGTTTAAGGTGACAGGCTTCAGCAGGCAACCGAGGCACCCCATGGCAGGGCGCAACTCATTTGTAGCTTGCTGCTATCCTGCGAAGCTGATTTGTAACTTTACAGATAACACACAAGCCAGAGCTGACATCAAATTCCACAACTCTTACAGTGGCTACAATTTCTGTAATGCTCAGCTGGGCATGCATGATGAAAAGTAGCTACTCATCAAAGTGAAGGACTAACATGATTAATAGAGCCACATCAAATGTTGTCAGCTGCTCAAAATCATTGATCCTGCCCATGTGCAAATGCCTGTGCTGAGACACCATTGCCTGCTCAGTGAAAACACAGGAAACACATCAACTCAGGCAGCTAGTGACTGCAAACCAATGTATCAATTGGTGTTCATGAAAAAGATTTTCCCTTACCTAAAATAGCTGCTGGCACCTTTCTATCTCCACTCCTTTGCTTTTGCAGTTCCCACCTACCCTCACTAATCTCATCTTCTTCATTTATACTTCCGTTTTCCCTTCCCATCTGTTCGTACCCAAATAGAAGCTACAGGCCAGATATTAAAATTACTTGGTGAGCTTCTCCGTTCATCAACATGACCATAATAATCCTTTCTAAACATACATGGAGCATTTAAACTGCTAAGCTGAACTGAATTCTGCACCCCCTTCTGAAGTCTTTTCTGTGTGGAAGAGGCTAGGCGAAGCAACGCTGCATGACACGGTGCAATTCAGAGACCTGCAGTACTGCCCACTGGGATGACAAAGCAAGCAGACATTCCCACTCGTGGCTGATGCCAAGTGCTGCAGCAGAAGGGGACAACTACTTATTTTTTCTGTTTCAGGCGATGGAGCTTCAAGGCTCACGTGCCTGGGATGCCTAAACAAGAATTTTTTCAGGCAACAGAAACATGAAAAAACCCCTCAGAGTGGAATTTGCAACTCAGCTGTTCAGTACTTTGCTACCATAAGCCACAGAACTCTATATGACTTTTAACATGAGCAGCTCGCACAGGCCAAGCTCCCATAGGTTACCAGTATTAACAGGACAAAGTATTGGGCTTAGGGAGTTGTGCTGCCATTCATTATTTATAAGCGCATGCAAGCTCCCACTGTGTGGGGAACATGGGGAGAATCAAGCATTTTCCCATCTAGTAGCCTTTTCAGTCAGCAAACCCAAGCCTCTTTGGGCTTGTCCCACAAACATTTCTACACTGACCAGGCACTGTCAACTTCCCTGCCATGTCTCTGAAGGTGGTTCTAAGTCGATGCCCCCTGAGAAGTTGCTATTACCAGCCTAACGTGGTCAAACCCAACCCATTGCACCATTACATATTTTAAGCATAGAACTGGGTTTCAGAAGCCTGTAGGGAA
>NW_010423784.1:51447-72354 GCF_000710305.1 Buceros rhinoceros silvestris
AAAGTGTAGCTGTCAGAAAAACATTCAAAAAAAAGCTATCCTTCTCAAAAGCATGTAATGTAATTTACAAAATACCACAACTTCCCTTCTAAAGGGGGAATCTCAGAGCTAACAGAAAGGTGCCCGCCGAGGGTCTTTCCTTATATTAAGTTCCAGCACCTGACCTCAGACAACTGACATTATTTAGGAAGTGCCTTAAGTGTGCAGGCTGCATCTAAAGCAGCTCTGTAGGACATCAGTACTTATTGTCTTCTCAGTTATGCTGGGTTACCCTTGACTTTAAATCCTAAGCAGCTTTATAAAGTCCGTTAAAAAAAGCATGCTTTTATCCACTGATGTGACTTTTTCATCAGTCACGATGCATGCCTTTTTGAATTCTTCACTTTGGTATCTTCCTCTGGTGAACCATGTACTTTGTATATCAGTTTGGCAATTCCTTCTGGACTCACATAAAATAGTTTATACCAGGAAAGGTAAAGAAAACAAGATTCCTGCATTTGGTCACTGCTCTCAATACGTGGTGAAGCCAGTTAGGTGCTTTTAGCAAAAACAGTGAGGTTAAATTCCTTGTGCGGGCTTCATATCTTTTAGTTAATGCCATGTCAAAAAGCTGTTACTAGCATCCGATCTGAGCAAAGGCTTAGAGAAGTTAGCTGCATCTGTCCGGCCTCACTCCACTGTCGTCAGTAACTACCAAGAACTGCCAAGCACCACACATCATACCAGCATCCTCAAAACCCACGCATCCCAGTTCCATAGCCACAGGTGCAAAGCAATATCCACCTGGGAACAAGCTTGCCAGATGGGTTTTCTTCAAGAGCAAAGGAGCACATACTCTTTGGAAAATAAAATACAAACCAAATCACTACCACACCAAGAGCCACAAAGAGACACAAGAGAAACAACAGCACGAATGTAACTTGATGGCACAATGCATCTATGGCAGATGCCAACACTCAGAAAAAACATACGAAACTCAACACTCAAAATTCTGACCATACTCAGCATCTTTTATTGAAACACATCCTCAAGTAATTTGGGAAAAACTTACTCACATTGGCAAGGGACATAACGCTTCACTTACTATCACTGTGAGAAGCAGTTACCAGCATCCAAAACCTCCTCAGACTAGTGGCAATTTTCCAAAAAAACACTCTCACACCTTATATGATGTTTGATTTTGTACCCATCTTCTCACATTACAGTTGCAGGTGTGTATTATTCACTCAGTTAACCTGTTCTTTGTTCAGAACACCTACATGGGCTTCTTCATAGATCTACTATGTAGTAGCTACCACCTTATTTAACTGAAATCAGGCTGGGGAAAAAATACACAAAACCGTGCCTGGGGTAGGTCCACCCTCACCCAGAATACCCCCAAAACCAGGGCAATCACAAAGCCATTTCAAGCAGTTGCCAGATTTGCATTTTCACTGCAAAAGTAACAGTAGCATTCATTGTACTCCACCAAAGGGCTGATGCACTAGGGCATATCTGGCAGCTCTATATTAACACATCCAGCTGCTTCAAAGTGCCCATTCAGACGGACAGAAGTTCTCAGTTTTCCATTCACTAGAGCTTCTGCCAGGCTTGCAGCCAACAGACATGGATAATCATGGGATTACTACTACAACAGTACAACTACTACAACCACAACAGAAATCATTAACTTTCAATTTCAAAACAAGAAAAGCAGCACAGCAGGGAGCTTGCTGACAGAGGGGCCAGAGCAAAAATAAAGCTATGGAAACCAAGCAGCAATTAATACTTGCCTCAATTAACAACTGCACAATTTATTGTAACTCACATGCATACAACCTAGAGTGAAAAATGCCATTTTTCCTTCAGTTGTTTTTTTAATTCCAAAGTTATGAAGCCCTAACACCAGACCATAGCTTGAGTTGGAGGACTTCCCATTACGAAGCTAACGGAGGTTCAGGGCGGTGCTGCACCAGACTGACATCTCACCCATGCTAGAACAGGAGGTGGACCTGAAGGACAAACCGAGCATACAGACTAAATGCTCCTGCCTGCAGGCCTGGGCTCTGCTGCCACTACTTACACATGCTAGAACCAGGCTCGGCAAACGGCTGACAGCAGTACCTGGCACAGAGTACGGGCGTCAGCCTCAAAAAACAAGTTAACCCCTGAGGAAAGCAGAAACAGCTGGGAAGCGGCACAAGTACATACAAGTTTGTGCTTCTAGGCTTGAAGGCAGAATTCAGGAAGAGGGAGTACATACACGTGACTCACAAAAATTGCTGTAGACATGGGCTTTAATTAAATACACAACAGGGGAATACTGTATTTTTCAGCTGAAAACAACATGAAACCCAAAATCACTCCAAAACAAAACCAACATCACTAGAAGTAATTCTTGTTCCCGTTCCAATAAAAAATACTGTATGTGTCTTTTTATTTTATGGCTGTTTTTAAGAAAATATTTACTAAAGGAGATAAATAAGAAAAAATCTGAAGAATTTATTTCTGTTTCCCAATGGCAAAATAAATTCAAATGAATATATTATATAATGAAAAAAGAAACCGTGAGGCAGGGTTTTGAATCATCTCTAACTTCTAATGGGAATTCCCGTTTACTCTAAATGTCTATCATCCGATCGCCATGAGAGGTGCAGTACCTCTAAAGTGAACAACTTTGGAAGTGTGGCTCCGTCTACAACAGCATGCAAACTGCTAACCACTTCCAAGGGATTACAGCCACCAAACTGAAATCCCGGCAGCACCATATCCTGTCTCTCTGGCTGAATAACATTTAAAACAGACAAATTTGCTGATATATACTTCTCCCTCTCAAACACGCATGACTTGGAGAGACAAAAAGGATGGAGATTGCGAGAGTGCATTACAAAATACTCTGGGAGTTTACCGAGGTGCTATGTTCCTCAAAAATTTCAGCACGGTCCGGTATTACATAGCAAGCCAAGGTGTTGATCTACTTTACTACCTCTGATGTACAACTCAGAACAAGTCCTACCAAAAGAACGTTACGCAGTAAAATGCTTAAACAGTGAAGTTTGGTTCCTGATTAAGAATTGTACAATAGTAAGCAGCAATTTGCACCAGTGCAATTGGAGGATATCAAATGACTACCACCAGAGCACTAAAAAAAGAATTCCAAATACATTATGTAGGAGTTATAAATTATGTACTTCTGTAGTGTAATTTTACAGAGCTTCATTGCAATATACACACCAAGCTGGACTGATATCTGCCATATACAGATATACGTAACTGTATATACCATATATACATATCTGTATATATCTGATACACATCTGCCATATATACACACACATGCAATTTTTCCTATCTATATCCCTCTGAATAACATCATAATTAGAAGATAAAACATCGCAAATGAGGTGAGGTTTGGAAAGGTATTTGTTTCCAGTGCACACGAGATCCATTATGACATAATGGTACATAATGAACTTGCAACCTCTCTGGACAAGCTGACCTTTGTTATATCAAGACATTTTAGGAAACAAACATCTTTTTCATTATTTTATTAAAGTGTTGGATTCAGTCATTCCAAAGGCATTGCAAATGCTATGCAAAACTCCTCATAAACGTATTTTCAGTATATAACCTTAATGTAATCCTATTTCACCATTGAAAAATTAGCTTTATTTTCTAATCAGTGGAACCAAATACTTGCATTTTTCCTTATGCAATAGTTTTTGAGTCCTAAGGTTCAACAATAGCTAAAAATGGAAGGCCATTTACTTAGCAAATGTAAAATGTGTAAAGGTTTACATAATACAATTTTAAAATTGATATACTAAAATTCAAAGTGCAGGGAGAATTTCTGTAATTCATTCCAAGCACACATACGCATATATATTTGTATTTACTTTTTACTATTAGTCTCTCCATAATGTGGCAATAGACACACACACACTGTGGGAATCAAATTTCTGAACTACCTGGTTTGGGGATATTTAACATACTGTCCATGAGGATTCTCAAAATTTTCTTTCTGTATTTTTAAAGAAGTGACCCTGACTTCAAGCTGGAAAAAAAAAATTAGATGCAATGTCATTAGTGTACCCAGGAGCCCTGCTGAGTGTCCTACTACACTCACTGCTAAATGAAGAACGGTACTACTGTATTAGCCGTATTCCAATTCTTAGCACATCTCCTAGCAGAAGCGGGCAGAGCAGACAGTCAGCAGTGGCTGCCGAACACGAAGTTGTCACAGGCAGAGTCCTCCTGCTCCACTGCTGGAATAGTCTCTGCATGGCCTTTATTATAGCCCAAACTTCCTTGTTCAGCTGGCACCCAAAGGAAGGCTGCAAGATCTTTGGAGTCACTTTGCAGGGTACCAGCACCTCATTAATGCTTCTATCTGGTGAGATGAATGTAAGACTGAATACTAACAACCAATTCGCAGCTCCATATCAGCTTTAATCCTTATTCTCTTTATATATTCTTTTATACAAAAATAGCCATTTGCTAAATGACAAAAAAGCAAGTATCCAACCCAGTACAATCATCTATTCAAACCATTTTTAACAGAGAGCATTCCTACCTGCTAAGGCATCCCGGTAAATTTGCACAAAATGGTTAAAGATATCCTTAGGCAAACACTTCTCGTCAGGCAAACACTGCAAGAGAATGACTATCTCTGACTGCCCCACTGCGTGCATGCCTTTTGTAGTGAAACACCAGCACTTCCTGTTCACATCTGCAGAGAGGAAACGTGTATCAGAACAGAAGAGCACAGTTTCATAAAATATGCCCGGATTTCACTACAGGGAGAAAGTTCTTTCAAGAAGCACTTCTACAGTGTGTTTTGTTGTGGTATCTGTCACACAGACAATCAGGTTCTCAATTCTAAATTATGTTCTGTTACCTTGCAAGCAAGGCCACCCAAAACAAGAGCCAGGACATTACAGCTCCTATTCAGGTCTCAGGACTAACATCACAGACTTTTAGCATTTTCTGTACCCAAATAAAAGGACAGGATTTAAATGGGAATGAAGTAACCCAGGAGAAGGCCAGGCTGTTGTTGGCTGTGCATGTCGTGATGCAGACAGCTAAACCAGCTCCAGACAGTGGTAAGTCTCTCAGGGTGGATAGCTGGATGTCAGGGGTTTTCATGAGACGTCACTGTGGTGTTCGTTCACATGAATGATAGTGATGACACATGCTCTAAGCTTCTCAATTCAATTGAAGATTCAAGAATACTAAGTTAGGAAAATAAAACCTTTTGTCTAATATCTGCATCTATTCATACCAATGAATAAAATATTCATTTATATATTTATATACCTATATATGCTGAAAGTTTAACAAACAAAAATTTATTGTATGAACTTTTCACAGAACCAAACATTTTACTGCAAAATTGTCCTCAGTTTCTCAGATAATGTCCTATTATCCAGCAGAGATAGGGACTGAGGGACTCACATGAGAAGCCGTCTGTATGCCCCCCCATTCCTTTCTCCCTCCCTCAGCCCATGGACACACACGCGCAGTACAGAAAAGCACAGAGGAGGAGCACAGTGGAAGGGAACTTGTGTATTACCAGAGGATCTCATGTGCCTTTTCCAGAATGGGATGACAGGGAAATGAGTTTAGCAACCAAAGGAAGAATGAGTGATAAAATACCTTGCCCTGCCAAGTTGGACAGGAGACACTGATCTCCAAACCTGAGACTGGAGGCTCTATCAGACTAGTTTAAATACTACAAACAAAATTATCTGTACTGATGTCTAAATCACTGGAAAGAGCCTTTTGTAATTTAAGTTAATATCGCTAAGTATAAAGTTTTCATGCACATTTTCAGAGACTATCCCTACCAAATAAAAATGCTGCTGCTCCTACTAATAATATCTACCTAACATTTCCCCTCTCGTACCCCAAACCTTATTTAATAACAAAAACTTACAATTTACTATTTTTACCATGGACAGCAAATTAGCATTTAAAACAAACACAAGAGGGTCAGGGCCACCATCCTCCAGCTGCTGCATGACAGAGATCTGAGAAGGTCTCTCTTCTACAGCATAGTCTGTGAAAGAAACAAGCAAACACAAAGTGAAGTCCTTAACTTCTTGGTACGGTACTCTACATTATAATCAGATAACCATGATTCTGATGCTTTTTGCCTTTTTGACCTTTATTTAAGTATTGCTGCTTTGATTGATTGTTTCCTAGGTTGGTATTTTCAAACTTCAATAGCACTGATGTGCATAACCCCTGTATATCTTTTAGAAAAGTGCACTTTGTTCCATAGATCAACTTTTTTTTTTGGTATCAACTGGAGGAGAAAATGGAAATGAAATTGAGAAATGTGCCATGGTGTCAACTGAAATGCCAAATGACAAAGAAGTTAACAGTTGTTATTTATATCACAGTAAAGTGCAAGAGCATCAGTCCTGGACCACGAACTCCAACGCGTGGTCTATCCCTATATCACATAACTTGTACTTTCTGTACATTAGATACTAGAAAGACAACAAAGAGGGGAACACTATATAAAACAACATTTTATATAAATCACAGAAGGTCTAAATCTGGTGTAAAATGGATCCCAACATGAAACTTCAAAGATGTCTGTAGTGTCCCTCTGTGATGAGACCCAGATGACTAGCAAAGAAAAAACTTCATCCATGTGATTATAATCTACTTGGCATTTAAGCTTTAACAAAAAATAGTTACACTGATGAAAACAGATTTTGAAACAAATGTATTACCTTTCCAGCTATAATTATCTAGAAAGGTAAATTTGCTTTTTAATGTGAAAAATGTTTTTGGAATCTTTTTAAGTAGAATTAGAATATCAGAAGCAAAATGCTGCAAAGAAAATCCAGTATGTGACAGCTTATGAAACAACTTAGCATACAAAATACTATTTGTGTGTCGTTACCTACATAAAAGCTGAAAGGTATACTGTAGTTTCACTCCTTTTTTGTGGAGAAAACTGAAATAACCAGGCACCCACAGCAAGAGCTAACACAGGATGGAACACATTTGTTTTGAAATTAAATGCTGCTCACACCCGGGTTTTGACAGTATCCTGCAGTAAAAGTTACTTCCAGCTTAACATTAGAAATGCCCTATATCAGCAAAGTATTTGACAGGAATTAAAAAAAAAGGATGAAAAAATAAGTTTATTTAATCCCAGTAATGTATTAAAGGATGGCATGAATCAGAAACTGTGGAAAGCAATTGTCAGATAAACAAATATAAACACTTCTTTAATATTTTAAAAATTAGTTTTTAATTTTCTGAATCCTCCTCCATTTAGATACTCTGGAAGGGGACATCACAATTACCAAAAGCCTCGCTGTGGGCCAAGATGTGCAGTAGTGCTGTTGAATGCAGTGCTTGGGGATGCCTCAGATAGAGCCGATGTTCCAAGAGAACTTCAGAGAAGGAAAGCATGAATATGCATAAGGCTAATTAAAATATATCTCTGTGTGAACCATTCCCCACAGTCCGATTAGTGAAGAAATTAGCACATATTTCTGGACTGAAGTTAATTTTCTTTTTTGCTTTGTATTTTCCTTTTACAGTAATATCATTGCATGATGGGGTTCTTCTGGGATGCTAATAGGGACCAATGGTGCAAAGGAGCATCACATTTAGCCACAAGTACTTACTGTGAATTTCTTCAACTATTCAGCATATTGCCGGCATCTTATTTTTAAAATAAACACAGTAACTACTACGTTAATTGCAACTGGTAAGCATAAAAGCTAGCTGCCAAATTATACCCTCACCTCCTTTTACTCCAGTGGAGATGAGAATTGGAGGAAGCCCATCTTCAGGAATCAGATTCATTGCACTGCCCACAGGACTGCCAACCTGAGTTATATTTCCCGAGAATACAGAAGCATTATCAGTCTACAAGGAGCAAACAACAAGAGAGGACATTACAAAAGTAATAACGATACAAATGTAAGAGCTGGCTGACTAGATTACTAGAGGAATGTGAAGGAGACTGTGTCTGCTGAAGAACCAGAAGCAACACGTAATTTGGCTCTTTGGCAACAGATGACTCCTGTCTGCGAACTACTGCTACGAAGCCAGCTTGGACAGAGGCTGCAGCTCCCTCCTCTAGCACCACCCTACGCATTGCTGTACAAAATCTGAAGGTATCTATGCCCATGGAACTTTTTGCAAAGTCTCAGTTCCACTCACACGGGGTATACAATGGACTTAACATTGTTAGATTATATCTGTACTTTCCTGCCTATGTCATTTTATGAGAAGTGTCAAAGTATTTTTCTGCTCTGCGCTGTGACAATCTTACTGTTTCAAACTCCTCACTGACCATGACTCAGCTTTTTTAAAACATGCATTACACAAATATCCTTCATACAAAGGCTGTAGAGCCAAATACTTGGAAGCCACCTAATACACAGACTTCAAACCTTGCTTACTGCTCTGCCCCGTAATAGTTAATTTCAGTTCAAAATACATGGTTATTTCAGCACTCTGCAAACATTAAAATAAGCAAAGACACTGGCTACACAATATAAGAGATATAATCAGTCTTACTGAAATCACCACAGAAACTAATATTCTATTCGCAACCACAGGGAGCATGGCATTTTGGGCAGTGAATACCATAACACTTCCTTACTTCTGCTGATAAAGTGTTGTTGGTCACAGGCTTTGATGGATCATGCGACACTGCTAAGGTTCCTGTGGAAGTTGTCCCAGCCACCGTCAGTTTTGCTGCATCAGCAACTTCTCCATTGGGTAATATCCCATCAGCAAACCAAACACGCCTTTGTTCTCTAGGTTGTGCCACTAGAGAAAACATTAAAAACTAGGATTTAAGGTCTCACAGCAACATTGACTGGAAATTTTGAGTACAGAAGAGCATCACGTATAAACACACCTGCTGAGAACAGTTTACTTGTCCTTAAGAACCTCATGCCTACTGAGGGCAGGAATACCACAACTGGCATCAGCTAGACTATTTGGAATGGATGAAGTGTGGATATTCTTTCCGCAGGTAAATTGAAAGAAAAAAGAAGTACTCTGACCTTCTGCTCCAGGATGCTTTAAAACTCCCACAGGTACCATGACAGTGGGAGGCGGAGAGCTCAGGGCGCCCGAGGCCTGAGCCTGCTGCAAAGGAGGGATAGTAGAACAGTATTCAGCGGGATTGTTAGGGTTAGGACTCTGGCTTGAGGCACTCATCATGTTCTCCCAGGCTTGAGCTAAAGCAAACAAAGAACAAGAAACATGAACACAGAGGAAGGTATCTAACAGTCCAAAACACTGTGTTAAATTCTCAGCTACAGGAGGTATGGACCCTGCCATCTTCCAAAGACCATCTCTCTTCCTTTATTTAAAAGCCCTGGAGACTGTAACTAAGCAAGAAAACCCATAACAGGAGGAGAAACAGCACTGGTCTTGTGCAATAAAAGTATCAGCTCATACAGAAATATTTTCTGAAAATTATAACACTACACTTTAACCTGAATGATGCTTTGCTCTTCATGCTTCACTTTGTTTCCTCTGCAAAGATTTAACTGAAAACACTCTAATTCTTTTATATATATACACGTATATTTATCACACTGTCTGGACAAATGGACATTTCTATTATTATGGATGTTTTATAACCTACGGGACACTTAAGCAGATTTATCTTTTGTATATCAGAAAAAGCACCTTGCATTTCTTGATATCCAGGGCAGATCAGTACAGATCAACAACTTACATTTTCAACTATTAAAAAACCCTTATGCTATTAATTCTGAAGGCATGACTTGAGCCTTAATTCAGTTGCCCAAACAGTAACACATAAAACTTCTTTGTCAACAACATCCAACACAGAGAAGTCTCTCCTCTAGCTAGTGAAACAGACTATATCTCCACAGTACCGCTTCTTTTTCATCTGTAAGGAAGGCTTGTAGCTATGTGAGGTACCAGAAAATGCATGTGTGCTTGCACCTTCAACCATATTAATATGTTAGAAATGAAAGCATTCCCCCAGTCAGACATAAAGATCCTGCCACCTAAGCAATCAGAGCAACTTTGGGTTTCTTTGGCTATGAATTGTCAAAAAATCAAGGTGAAAAAAACAAGACCAAAAAAAAACCCCAAAACCCGAACAGAACAGAACATAAGCTCTCCAGCTTCCTCCCATCAACCTACAAAACCAACAGAGTGAAATGTCTGCCAATGGACAAGGTATTGACATTTCCATTTGAGAAGATAAATTAAATTGAAGTGTTTTTTTAGCAACAATTCTCTATTCATTTAGTGTATAGGTCCTGAGAGAAGGAAGTGTTAAAAATACACAAAGCAAAGTTACATCCCTAGGATCCCTGTATTAGAAAAACCAGAGAACGGTAAAAGAAGATTTTTAAAGTCTTCTCTAAATGAAGCAAAGTGCCAGCTCAGCATATCTACCAAGCGAAAATACAGTAAAAATAGCATTGGAAACTTATTAAACATATAGCCTGGCAATATACCAAGCAACCAACTGAAATAACTACTTTTAAAGTGTGATTCCTACCCCCTGTTCCCAGACTGCGCAAAGATTAATGCTTAACCTGCTGCTCTGAGTGGAAAAAACCCAAAGCCTGTATCAACAAAGAAACTGCAGGGATCAGGAGGGATCAGATACAAACAGGCTACAGGTTAACTAGCCCGTAACCAAAAGCATCATCAAACAGCACTGCAGCAGGGATAGAGGTAGCCTGGGGCACCTAAGGATGCAGGCAGCGCTCTCCCTATAAAAAAAACAAGCAGTGGTGTCACTGCTCACTGCCATTAATCTGCATCCATCCTGGCAGCAGGACAGAAAGGCTTTTAAAAGGAAATCATTATGGTATGATCAATTTTATTATGCCTTTTTACAAGAACACTTCTGGTTTCAACTGAAATATTTTCAGATTCTTCCCTCCCCCAGACAAAAACAAATCCTACTCACCACCAAAGGAGCCAGTTGTCTTTTGGCAGGTGTATGTGTAATTCCTTGTTCTTGTACACCTTGAAATGTTTAATTTCTCCATCTCAAAATGTTACATTTTAGCATCCCTTCAATGTTATCATCAGGACTCAGTTTTAATTCTAGAAATTACAACCTATAATTTCCTATCACTTTATTCATTTGGCCTACAGTAAAGAATTATTAATAATTAAAACCTACCACTGCACACCGATGAATCTTTAATCTTTTTGAAACTGAAAAAAAATATTCCTGTTTGATAACAGAAATTGTCTACCACGTTTGGATGCTCATCTCAAGACGAAGCACTAGTTACTTTCAACCGAACCTGCATAATACTGAACTTCTTTGGAGAAAAAATAAAGCTATGAGCTTCTAAGTTTAGTTAGATGCTCAAGAAATTAAGAGATCTTTCTGAAAACAGCAGCTCAAATAATCTACTATCGCATAAAGATACCATCAAAATGACCTTGTCTTAACACTGACAGAAACCAGAACTTTCTTAATTCTTGGTTAAAACTCCAGCAGCAATCTTTTATCAAAGTCTCCGAAGTTTAACTAAACACTTGCAGTAAGGCAGACTCCATAATAACAGTGCAATAATCATCAGCATAGCCAGATATCCTAATGGTTAAAAGTTTGATTTGGAACCTGAATTTGTCTGACTTCTCTTTCAATCTACTACATGTTAGAGTGTGCCTGCCAAACCTTCCTCTACAATTGAAGTAACTTCTGTCATCAAGTTTCAGTTATCCAGATAGATATTTATACTCCAAGATCAAGTCACCTGTGCACCTTCCCAAAGACCTCACCAAAGACAGAGTGCCTGGAACTTCTCATGATGAGACAGCTTTCCTCATGATTTAAGTACTCACACAGACCCTCTCTCAACCTAATCCAATTTCTCTACCTTCTCTGAAAACTGAGTCTTTCAGAACAGCTGTCTCAGTGTCATGGACATAAGTCAGTTGGACAGCACAGTCACCAAAAGGGAACTGCCAGCTCGGGAAGTCCTTGCAATTTTCAGAGGCTTCAAGATACAGTGGGAAGAATACTCTGTGTTTGCTCATATTTATACCACATAGCTGAAGTCGTTAATACTATAGAGGACAAAATATAAAATAGATACCGTGGCACTTTGTTTAAAAACAAGGTCTTTCCTTACACCAAGCAGAGGTAATAAAACTTCTTGTTCTGCTTGTTAACTTCATAACTATGTCCCGTGTTTACACCAGGCTTTTAGCCACAACACCATCGTAGTTTGTCAGACCCTGCAGTAATGTGCCCAAAGTAACAATCTAAATTCATTTGTCCACATTCATGGACACATTTTTAGACAAGACCTCCTACTCTAGCAGGAGGAGGAGTTAGATTAATTTGTGGATAAATACTACTTTCCCAGTGTCCCATAGGGCATGATCTAGAAGAGGCACAACTGCATTACTCTTCTCTTTGGCATCCCCTACAACAGTGTAACAGGTTATCTACTCATGCATAGAAAGTAGGCTCCTGAATTAAAAACAAAAATAAACACCAAAAAACCCCACTTTCAGTATCAGTATCACTTTTCAGTATCAGAATTTCTGCAATCCTGGTACAGCACTCACAAATGAAAGCTTTCAAATGCATGGCAACCTTATCAGTTTTTGTCTTTTGTTAATTGTAATGAGTTTAGGAATTCCCACTCCACAAGAATTCCACTCAAGGATCACCCGCTCTCCTCTATTTTGAAATACTTACCCATACAAATAAAGTTGTTTGGGTTTGGTTTTTAAACAGCATCACTGCAGCTCACCACAAAGCCAGTGATGTCTGCATCTCAGATTCTCTCTCCACTTACCATTCATTAGTACTGAATGGCAGATTACACACACTCTCGCTTCCTTTCGATCCATGTACAGCAACTTGCACTTCAGGCTACAGCAAGCCGCGCAAAAAACCTGGAACCAAAGGGGAAGCAACTTAAGTGTTGTTCAAAAATATGTGGTAAACTGATGAATTTGGACAAGAAGATATCTGTGAAGCTCTAGACATGCAAAATAAGGAGGTAAATTATCAGTATTTTCCCACTAAAGCCGCAATGACTAATACCTGCCCAGGCTGCCTTTCCTACTAAGCCTGATGAACATGGAACACATAAACGCACCTTGGCCTCATACTGCACTGTGGGGCTTTAAAATATGTTTGGCATAAATGACAATGAGGTAATAAATTCCTACCACTTTACAATCTCTCATAGAACTAACTATTTGGGAATTAATTTCAGTCCTAGAAAAAGCATGAGTACTTTCTAGAATCAGCTACATTTAAATGCACAAGTTTTCTCTACACAATAGATTGCTATGGCACAGATTCATTCAAACAGGCCATTTTTATTTGCAGCAGGGAAATTCATCTATATTAGCAACTCTAGCTATTTAATGTTGTCATATATAACAAGCTATGCATCAGCTGAGACTTAAAACATTTTCATACCTCATTGCTCACCTGAGTGTGCAACATATAAGACAACATTTAAGCTGACTGACATTGATACTGCAAGAACATCTCACTGTATTTACATATTAAAAAGAAAGAAGTTTGTATTTACATGATTATAAACTCTACAGCATCACAACACCAGAGAGAAATGAGGAACTGCATTTTACGCACACTGGCTGCTAAGGGGAGGCCAGGTGTGAAATCCCCAGGAGGACAACCTGCTGCGGAGATGCAGTTGCGCTTCTCACCTGAACCAGCTCTAACAATTCCCCAGTCCTGGGCAGGAAACAGTCTTGAGGCTTCCTCCAGACAAGCAGAACCATAGAACATGAGCACGGCTTGTGCACCAAAACACACACTCGCATAGAGATATGATCCTACAATAGCAACTGCAATCTCAAAACCCTGCGGAACAGACAAATCAGGGTGCCCTAATGACTTCTTATTTGGTTTTAAATGATAATATTTTCTCTACTTAAAAAGAAATAGTATTTCCTCAGGAATATTGTGTAGGTGACGTGAAGATACTGATGAACACCCATTTCATGCAGAAAGGTAATGTCACACTCAGGAAATCTAGAAAGAGCAGCAGCTACCTAACAAATGAGTTAGATACCAAGAGAGAATTTCAAATTTTAATTATAGGTGGATATTATATCTACAATTCACTACGCCCAAACCAGGACAACATTATTACAATCTGCAGTGCTTTCTTAATCCAAAAAATTATTCCAACATCGCTTCAACAGCAGGCTTGTAATATAGACAAGAAACTACAAGGGATTCTCATACATAAATAAGTGTAAGTCTAACTAAATTTCAACCAAGTTAAAGATCATACCTAATTACAGCCACTTTGCAGCCTGTTACTCCTGCCGTCTTTAGGTAGCAAGTGTTTACAATAAGCACAGATAAATAAGCTCTGAGTTCACCATGAGGGCTGAAAATAGGATGTGAAGAAAGAAGATTTCACCCTGCTTCATTTCAATCAGTTTTAGTGTTTCCTAATTATGTCAACTTGAACACTTCAGAAACTAAATGTAAGTGTGCATGCACTGGCATTTTCATGTGAAAACAAAAACAACCCTTTCACAAATGTAAAAACCTTAAAAAAAATAAGGAGGCAAATGTACTTTAAAAATCTGATTTCTACATTTACACCTTAAGCTGATTTACAAGCATTCTAGGGAATATTAATAACAACACCACAGCATATTTTAGACATATTTGACATCATTTCAGATCTCTGGGAGAAACTTCCAGTCAAAAGTTCAGTACTGAACATGGAAAAATCAATGTCTTCAACCATAAATGAAAGATTGACACAAATTAGGATCTAATTTAGGACCCTTTATCAAACAACACGTTGTGCATTCAGCAAAGCTCCCAAGTGCAACGATCTCAATATGAAAAGGGAAAATAGGAGCAATGACAGAACTTCTACAGCTCCTCTCTCGGGCTGCATCAGCCATCTAACAGCAGTAATGCAGAGGAAGAACACAATCCATCTTGTTATTAGCAATCACCAAGTCATTATCACAGTATTACCATGCTATAAAAAAAAATAGCAGTGTCAAAGTAAATTTTTCTGTTACTAGGGTTTTCAGGTTCATGGGGAGTTGTTAAAGCATTAGTTGCCAGGGGTTCTGATGATTTTTTTATATATAGTAGGGGAAATACATAGTTCTGGTTGTCAGTTAAAAGATTACATATTTTCTGTTTTTCCTATCAAGGACAGTTGTTTCATCTGACAAGAGAAAATACATAAATACATGGGATAAAATTTATGAATGTGTTCACATGTGTTCTTCAGTTTCTTAATTTTAATTCAAAATTTACTGTAAGTGTATTACTTTCTACCATGCCCCTGAGGTTCCATTCTTCCAATAATTTTGCAATTATTTTCCTGAAATTAAAAACTGAGACAGACTTCCCAAGTGCCACTCAACTATTTTTAAAAGCAATTTTCATTCCCCAGTGTAACAGATACATTCACCCCTACTACAATGATTTGTCATGATGATGATAATAAAGCTTAAAAAGAAACTGTTGTACTAAAGCTTGTGTTCAAAAATGTTTAGTGCCATGACTTCCCCTAGAAGCAACTGCAAGAGCTGAAGACACTCTCTCCCCTATTCTTTAAGTGACATTCATACATTTAATGTTAACAGCGAAAGTGTCACTGGGTTTCAGGAGTTACCTACACCACAGACACATGATGAACATGACTTGCTTTGGGGATGTTTTCCAAACCAGAAAGCAAGAGCAGAGAGCTGAGAATAGCTACGTCTCAAGCCACTACAGATGGATTTGTCAGGGCTCACCTGTCAAAGCCTTTGGTCTCTTTCCTCCCGGAATCGTTACAGGAATTAAGTGAAGTAAAGCAATTTGCACCAAGCGCTAAGTATTATTTGACCTATACTGATTCTTAGCATTTAATAATGAGAGATTTTTTTTTTTTAAGCATAAAACACCAGAATTTCCTGTCCCATCTTTTGACTGCATGTGTGCAAATTTGGCCCATCAACACTGGCTAACAAAAGCTTCTAAAAAGAATCCATTCTGAGCATTATTCAAACACTCTGAGAATATTAAATACTAATAGGTATTTTTGACATCTGGGACACAAGTGTGTCTACAGAGCAGAGGGACCTTTTATTTTATCCATTCCCCACACACCATGCACAACAATGCCGGCTGTTCTTCTCAAGGCTTGTCTGAAGGGATAGATGGGACACACACGTAGTCCATTACAGAGGACCAAGCCTAGGTTTTCCGCTAGGCCAGTTCCAGAAATAGGTGGCCTAAGGGTTTGAGCTGTCTAGATAGATTTGCTTCTTTTGGGTCTTGTGTTAAGGTCATTCTGCTCCTCTGCACTCTGGTAGCAAAATATATCAGCCAGAGCACTCAGGAGAACTTTCAATCAACTTAAGAAACCTTTGGACAGGGCCTAGATGAATTACTTTTACTCTGGTTTTTAGTGGGGTTTAGTATTCTTTTAATCTGAAGAACAATCATGAATATCTACTTGACAAAAGTGTCAGTTTACTGCTTTTGAGTCACCATATTTTTTCCTAAGTTGCTAATTCCCACGAGTCACTCACTTGTATTTCAGTAACAAGATACTCGGAAATACTTTATAGGCTAATAATTTACCAGAAACTTGGCATATAAGAATCTGTGTTGACCTAGACATCTTATATTTAAAACTTTAAAAATACTGACATTTAATACTTTAAAAAACTTCAAAAAACTTCAACAATAAAATATATATTACTTTCACAACACAAAATCATACAGAAATTATATTTTAGTTGCCTTCATTACAAAATTTCTCATCATGTGTACAGATGTCATGTTACTGGCAATTTACTGTATTTTTTCTAGGAGCAAACTTATGTTCTTTAAAACAATGTAAGCAATAAGAAAAAAGTTAGCAAAGAAGAGTTAAAAGAACAGAGCTGATCAGCCATCTAAACCAGCAGGACCATGAGCAATTCAACAGCACACTTCCAATCCACATCAATAAGTTTCAGTGTCTTTAAGGGGATTATTGGTACACCAATTTCTGCAAATTCGTTTCCCGCACTTAGTCATTTTATAGCAATTCGACATAAATCTAATAATGTTGGTTCTTGCAATCAACAAATACACTGCTCATATAGGCTAGTAATTCTTTCAGTTATAAATAATAGTTATTCTCTATTAGAACCATAGACAGATTAGAGCTTAGAAACCCCCCTTTTTTTTCCTTCACAAATCAAACACAGCTTTATAGAAGAGATGTCACAAATAACTACATCCAGTAGCTTAAGACGTCCTCTGATTTGATTTTGTGCAGTATCAGGGAAAAAAAAAAGGTGGGTGCTTTGAGCTTACAAAATACGAACTTACCTTCCCACAAGCTCTGCAATGATGTCTTCTTTTGGTGAATGTAAATCTGGCCTCGCACTTCATACAGTTTGGTGCTTGAGAATCTGGAACCCAAACGGGAGCCACCTCACCCAAAGTTGTAAAAGGCTTTCTGGCTGGAGCTCCAAACTGACCAGCTCGGAGATCATTATCTGGACTATCTGGGGCTACTGCAAGGCACGAACTACTAGAGACTCCAGATTCATACTCTTCCAAATGTTCCCCATTAGTATCAGTAATAGCGGCATTTGAAGATGTTTCACCAGGAAACGTGTCTGCTGTATCCCCTAATTGTGTCTTACCAAAGACATTTTTGTTTTTACTATTACCTCCACAATTTGGGGGAACAAGATCGTTTTGTAAGTGGTCCGATAATGGCTTCGGAATCTGTAGTTTAAGATTCGTAGGTTGTTTAGGTCTTGCACCACCAAAAGGAACACTGATAGACTGCAGATTAGTCACTGGTTTTGGTGAAGTTTGCCCTTGCATGGATGAAACCTGACTACAAAGATTGTGTAAATAATTTTTCTTTATGTGGTCACCAGTGCTGTTTAAAATAAGACCACTCCCTTCTGCGGTCTCATTTCCTCTCTGTTCATAAATATTAGTGTAACATTCTGACTTGCTCTCCTCTATCTCCTTTTCCTCTGTTACTGAGTCTTCCTTGGAGGGTAAAGTCTTTGGAACATGACCAACAACTGGGTTCTGCATTCCATAGGAATCACAACCATTAGACAGAGAGCTTGCTGCTGATGTAGCCATCACATCAGAGAGACTGGACCCTTCAAGTTCGTCTATACCAGTTCCTTTTAAGTCTACACCTGCCTCCACCATCCCATCTCCACCTTCTTTATTATTACTACATGCCTCATCCGGCTGTTTTGTCTGCAGAAGTCTTTCATTCTCTCCCAGAGTTTGCTTACTATTCATCTCATTCAACTTTGTCAGCTCCCAGTTAGTCATCTCCTGAGATTCAGGGTAATGCTCTGGCAATTCCGTTGTGCCAAGATTTTTATCACATTCAATGACTTCACTTTCAGTGGCACTAACATCCTCAGGGGCACAACGTTCTGCGACACATTCTTTGTAATTGCCACTTCCAGCAACGTTAGGTTGACAAGTTTCAGTGAGCCCAGATAGCCTAGACTGTAACTGTTGGGTTGTTTCCTGTTCTACCATTAAGCTTCCACTACTTGAAACAGAAGAGTTTTTAGCTTCTAGATCTGTTCTCTGAGGAATGGCTTTACTTGTAAAATTTTCAACTGACACACAATTTTCTTGCATTTTAATGGTACCATCAACTGGTCTCTGTAAGAGAGTCACTGCATTAATCCCTGCAGTTGTAGCTTCTGAAAATGGTGAACCTTTACTCAAATTAAAATCATCTTTTAATCGAGAGGAGGGACATGCGACGGTCAGGCTTTCAGATGAAGCATTAATCAAATGACATACAGAGTCATCTTCAGTGCACAGTCTATTTACTTGCTTTTCTGTATCTATATCTTTTTCCGTGGATCCATTTACAGTAACACTAAACTGATCACTCTGTCGGTTTTCATTATCCAGTGTAAAGCTAATAGTGTCCATTAGGGACTGGCTGTTGTAATTTTTACAATCCAGCAAATTGCCACTTTGTAGTGTTCTTCTGTCGCAGTTATGCATGACTGCCACCACTAGCACATTTTTCTCCTCTGGCAAGCAAGCTCTGTTTCCACAGTTCTTTTCTCCTGTTTCCACAGTGTTATCATTCTGATTACTATTTCTTTTAATCAATTGATCGTCTGCTGCTGCCTGATCATCAATCCACATGACTGGGGTCTCCGGGCTTAAGCTAAAATCCTTTCCATTAGCACAGTGATCTTCTCCTCCTGTTGGTGTAGTCGCTGAATGAGACAAGGAGAAAGACTTTAATCTCTGCTGACATTCATCAGGAGTTGTAGCTTCATTCACATTGGCCACAGTTGGGTTAAATGACAGATGACGAGAAGGCGGATCTAGAATCTGATTCCACTTTGCACCCAATAGTGCAGGTGAAACGGTGACATCTGAAAAAGTGTTTAAACACGGCAATTTACTGTCCTATTAAAGCTACAGGTTTTATTAACTCTGTTGCGTTAGAATGTCCCAAATATAAATGTAGAGACATTAAAATATGGGCACAACAATAAAAGACATCTGCCATAACTAACATCTTTGATCAACCATTAGTAGTGTAATTGCATAATGCTTCTGGAACTCAAGAAGTTTGGAGCTACACCAGTTAGTATCAGGTTGAATTTGCACAAACAACTTTAAACTATTGATTAACATACAGCTAGAAATGCCTAGAAAGATTCCCACTCTCATAAAATGTTCTAATTCCTTGACAGCACAGAAGTAGCAATTAAACTAAGCAAAAATTTTACTACTTCAAATATGGTAACATTCATTATATGATTTATGTGACCTAATAAAACGTTTCTATGCTTGGGTCTCCCAAAACTGCAGAAGCAGCTTAACATAATTTTGCCTGATTTGTTTAAAATAAATTATTAAAATATTGCCACTGATATTAAGCTTCACAAAACTTTTCTTTAAGAAGCATACAGGAGATTTTCTATTAAAAGAGTGAGAAATTTTTTAAAAGTAAACAAGATGAATGGAAACAGAATACTACTAACAAATAAATACTAAAGACACGACCATGCAAAATTAACAGATGTTTTTTGCGAGTTCTGAGATTAATTTGCAACTCCAAACTGAAAAGGGTATCACAGATCTCTCCCTCTTCAGTGGTGTTCTCTGTAGAATACATCTAATGTGCATCTACAATATTGTTCAAAATTACTCACCTTCATTTTGCTCAAATTCATCTAAAACCTTATCGAGGTTATATGCCTCTGCTTGGAAATAGTTCTCCATTTGTCAGGGAAAGACCACCAGATTCTTGTCTGAACCTGCCAGAGAACAAATTACAATTAGTTCTTTAACCTTCTGTCAGCACTATGTTCCACTACATATTGCCCAGGTTTAAGGAGAAAAGAAGTCCCTTGTAAATCAAATTTCAGATACGTTACATGCATAAATCAAAAGTGTTTTCCAGGAATAAAAACTGTGTGTGCTTAAACTTCCTTAATTCAAATTAACAACCTCCCAAAACTTGTTTTGGATTTTATTACCTCTAGTCTCCCACATTAACGTGGGATCCATTAACCACCAGGATCGCCGTAACGGTCACAGCAAAACTGTCCCAACAACAGCCTAGAGAACCAGAAGGCCAACTAACAATCTGAAGATCCAGCTTTCCGTTCCGCACTACCAACAATTAGCTCATGTGGCTTTGAACAAGTAGTTTAAAATCCCCATGCTTCTGATTTTTTAATGCATATGAGGCTAGCAGTATTCTGTGTCACTCCCCATTTCCCAGAGATGCTTCAAAGATTCATACTTGTAAAAGTTGTTAAGGGACTTGATGGCTGTTACTTGAATTGCGCTAGCTCTTAAAATGCCTGCTTTAATAATCCGTGTTTCCCTGAAAGGCAGACACTGGAAACCTAGCAAAATGCACAGAAGTAAATAGTCTGATCGGA
>NW_010423784.1:72461-92465 GCF_000710305.1 Buceros rhinoceros silvestris
GATAATACTCTCAGGCTGGAAAGGAAGATGACAACGGAGAAATAAAAAAAAACCCAACAACCGCAAGTCATTAAATAACTTTCTACAGCTTGACATAACAAATAACATTTTTACCCTAACAACAGGAATATCGTCTTCTTGCTACCAAAGGCTTATCGCAACAAGACACCCTGATTCGTTTTTCAGAACTGTTCACTACCAGCAAAGACATTTTCACCGTCTAATGTGTGCCATAACCTATCTACCATAAAGAGAGACCTTGATTTGATCTGTTCTCTGAACACCATCCAAAACAGCCCTATTCTCTTCAGAGCTGCCTTTCAACGTTGTGAAATAAGGAGATGGAGACGGAGAAGGTGAGAACCTTGTTTTGCAGTAAGAAACAGTGTTAGACCTGACAGCTAGACTCCAGCTCAGTTAAAAACCTGCTCTCTTACACTAGAGATAAAACAGACACAGGAAACACATCAGAGGAAGTTTCCAGTCTAAAACTATCTTTGACATTACTACCTGGATTTGAGGACAACATTAACCAGTTTTATTTCAATTACTACAATGTTAAATGCAGTTTTGTATTTATGATGGGCAACAGCTATCATGAGGTTATTGGTACACAGAGATCACACATTAAAATATCACAAAAAGCAGAGTTCAAGTTTTTTAAGGTTGGCCTCAAATTTGACACATGGTGTTTTTAAAGGATGATCACTCGACAACATAAACACATTGATGTTAACATAATCAATATAAATCATGTTTTAAAGATATATACAAAAGCCAATTTTAAAGAAAATTAGGGTAACTGCAATTTAGAAATTGCAATAAGCATCACCCAAAAAAGACCATTCTGCAAAGAAATTCAGAGATAAACTCGACTTGTCACCTTAGAAACTCCCAGTCTTCTGTTCTGGGATTTTTTATTAACTCCCTCTGCAAGAAAAATAGATGATTGGCTCTATTATTTACTGCACACAGATGCACAGATTATCACATAAGCAACGGAAAAGCTGGCTACCTTGATCAAAGGTTGCATTTCAGAAGTCTAAAAAAGCTCAACACTTTACATTCCCTACCAAAAGCCAGGTTCTGACCTCTAACTGTGACAGCGTAGGTACCTACTGGAAGGTCTTTCAGTTACCCAGTCTACCCACCAAGTCATTGTACTGAAAATCTTTCATATAATTTTAACTGAAACAATTACATTTACATTTCAATTAAACCAAAATGATTTAAAAAGCAGATGCTTCTCCTTAGACATTCAAACACTAAATTACATCCATACATTAAATACATCTAAGCTGCGTGAATTTGGAGGTTCTCTTGCACCTTTCTCTCCACCTCATTTCAGCTCCTTAATAGGAAGCATCTTTACTGGCTCAGTAAATATCAAACATTGAAAAATTAATTAGAATCTGTCCCAATTAATACTTCATTTAAAATTTGTTTTCCATTCAGAGTTCCATACATCAACTAAAATTAACTCACTAGAGTAAGACTGTTTTGTACAAGATACCATATAATTTCACATCTATTAATAATGTGTTTAATTTACATTATAATATTCCAGTCTAGTAAACAATTGATGAAGATGTGAATAATTAAACTTAGGCAAAGTCCTACCGCTAAGGTCAATGATGCAAAGAGTATTTGTCAGCGAAGCACTGAAAGACTGAAAAGAGTCATACAAAATTTTTGTGTTCAGGAGTTAAACCGTGAGGCTGTCTGAAGCCACTGCACTCCAATTTCCAGGTACTTCCACAGTGAAAAAGGGCATCCGGTCAAGGCACTTGCTAGGACGTAAACACAGACTCAGCAATAGGGGTGGTGCCAAAGAAACAGGCCACAAGCATTGATTTTTTTTGTTTTGTTTTGCTTATTTTAGAGAAGATAATGATTACTGACAAGAAAGTTGATGGGGAAGGAAAGCTATGCTGATTATATAGCTGCTGAAAACATGGGTTTAAAGTAACCCTTTGGAGGACTGCATTTTGATCCTGTGTAACTTTCAAATGTTTATAAAAATTCAGACCTGACCATTCATACTTCAAAACCCAACCTGTAAAATTACTTCAGCACTAACTCAAATTTATGTGCATCAGAGTAAGCAGAATATAAACCACATTTGCCCCTAACATTTCCTGAATTTAGTCCTATATTAGCTGTTTTTTCATTGTCATACAAATCAGGAACAAGACATGCCTAAACAAAAAAAGTGGTGTTAGAAGTTCATAACAACATAATCATTTTTATTGACTTCAGTCAGCATTTGGCTTTTAAATTTTATATACAGTGTGATTTTATAACGTTAGAAAAATACAAATAATCAGACTTAGAAAACCACGTTTAATGATAACAAGGGCACATAAAGAAGACTTACTCCCTTATAGTTCCAATGTGGTTAATACTTTATAGCATCTCTGTGAAATTATTATTTTATTAACATCTGTATTATCGAATATTAAATTTCTAATATTTGTGAGTTTAAATTTGGTTCAATATGACAGAGGGATTTTTCTCTATATTGTTTAGAATTTTAAGTCAAGAGAACTATGTGTAAACAAATATATGTAGCCATGTGAATGCTGAAGCTCAAATACTGGTGAATAAACATGCAATGAGACAAAATCCAGACTGATGGATGCTCACAGGCCAAACTGAAGAGAGAAAAGACCTTTGATATCATTATTGTCATTTCACTTACTGATGTTCCTGGATATATGGAGAACCTCTTATTTTTAAACTCACAACTGCTAAGCTGACAGTCACTCTAAATGAGATCTCACTGTCTATGCAAGTAAGCATTTCTCAGAAAAGGCCAGCCGCAAATATTCAGGTCTAGTATCTAAAATTATTATTATTATATAAAAGAACACAACAACCCCCTCTCCAAGCTTTTCCAGAAGTTTCTGTCCAAGAGCAAAACACACTGCCAAACCCGCAGAAGTCCTTACTGCCCTCTTCCTGACAGACAAGGACAAATACTCATGTTTCTAACAGACACCCGCAATGCTTCTTGACCAACACAGTGTCAGCAACTCATATTTTTCCCAGTTCAAGATCAAATGCTTCAACTCTGCATAGCCAGCAGCTCAAGATCAAGATAGAAAACATTAAATGCTCTAACACAGCATGCTATTATAATCAGGTAGCTGTTTTCCCTATGGTTTAGAATTTCATTTTATTTCTAGTATTTTTATGAAATATTCAACATAAATAAGAAACATATTCCTTCACAGGTCCTTGGAAACTTTGATTGTAACTCACACTATAAAAGTTTGGAACCATTTTAGAATCATTCTAGTTCCAAATTTCCTCCTCGTATAAAGGTTGAAACGACATTTTTAAAAGATCCTTGGTAGTTGTGAAAATCTTTAGTATTGCTCAAATATTTCAAGCCATGGCATGGAGAGAAGCTCATGAGCAAACACATAAACCCTGGAAAAGTGAAAATAAAAACATGAGCAAATCAGGAAGAAATTTCAACGGCAATTTCATGCTGCCAAAAAGGAGACACTTTCTAAATTAGTATATATTGGGATGAATAATGTGAAGCAGAGGATATCATTCAAGTGCAAGGAAAAGGAGACGTAAATCACCAATCTAGTGAAAAGCATAGGATGATTTTAAAAATAGAGTCCTCCATGCAAAGATTTGGCAGAAAAGACTAATTACAGGCAAAAAAACACGATCAATAGTAAAAAAATTGTTTTAAATTCTATATCAAAAAAATAATAATACAATGACTACCATCCACTGGTACAGTAAGTCCAGAACCCAAGATCATTTGTTACCCATTGCAGAGTCACCTCCTGTCTTTCATGGCAAAAAACTAATGAAAACACACAGCCTTATTGAAAAATATAGTCAATCAGACTGTATTCAAGCTCCTGTTGAGTCACAGCTCATGCATAATTCAGAAAGTGTTTTACTCATCAACTTCTTCATAAAACACCATGGCCTTACCACCTTCATCTCTAAAACTTAAGATTTTAGGTTTTATCAAGCTTACATGTCCTACTCTCCCCTAATGTCTAAATATAAAGGTACATGTAGCAGAATGTCTATGTCACATGTATCCAGGCTTACCATGCTAGTCACCGCAGCATTTAGACATAAGACAAACTTTAAACTGATTAGTGGGAAGGGAAGGAGACAGAAGAAAAGGGCAAAAAACCTTTCCTTAAAATTAGACAGTATTCTGAATAGGCTTAACTTTGGAGATTGCCTCTCAAGACATCTTGGATACCCCACATGCCAGCTTCTTCTACAGAAATGAATGGTACAAGATTTGTATTTGGTCTGGTCTCTAAAATGAGGAATTATGTAACCTATGGTCTTCTGCACCGCACAGCCTAAATTACCCTCAATACTTTTTCACCACTGGAACTGACAGCCTTAAGTCTTTCTCATTTTCTCAGCTCTAACAGTAGATGACGAGCACACAATCACATTAAAATGCTCTAATAAAAAAAGCACAAGGAAATAACACCAACATACAACTATTAGACTCATAGAAAAGGCCTAAAAATCAGAGAGTATGTAAAGAACTCAGGACTTTCTAACATGCTGTCCTGTGTAGGCTGCTCTCCCAATCCAAAACTGTGAACAAACACATTTCAGTGAATTCTTGCTAACCAAAATACTCAAGCAGTTTATTATAGCGCTCACCAACAATATATATGAAAGACTCCTAAGATGAAAGTCACAAGGGGTATGATGAAACTGAAACCAAACATTGCTCATTCATCCTGATAAAAATCAGACGTCCAGAAAACGTCACTTTCCCATAGCACAACAACATGGAATTACATATCAACTGGACAAACTCATTTATTAGATCCCGTGCTTCTGAGGACTTCCTTCAACCCCAAGAAACAATGATGAAGCCCACATATTGTTCCAGCTCCCTGCAATGATCTTTGTATTATTTGCCGCCGGGAGGAAGAAGTCAAGGACCTTTGCTGTAGTGAACAGCTTGTTCAGAGAGCTCAGCAATAGCTGTATTTTTAACTGATGAGATCTGCCTACAGCACAAACTGAGAAAGACCTTGCCCACTTCCCCCCTCCCCCAAACAAAATTCAGACACATCTTTGCTCTAAAGCAAGGCAATTACTCCCAATAAAAAACAGAACAACAAAATGCTAAAAATACTCCATCGCCTTCCATATAAGATATATAGCCATGTAGAGAAGTGTATGTGTATATATATCCATAAGCATACATAAAAATACATGCATTTCAAGTGCATACTCCTGACCATTATATTCTAAAGCAGAACTTGCCTCTTACCTTTTTTTCTTATATATATGTTAAGAAACGAATGACCCTGTGCTTACTCATGATGACTGCAGCACAACCAGCCAGTTCTGCTGAATCAGTGTGTTCTACTTGATCCTAGAAAGAAAATATAAACATGTATTTTATGATTGGAAATTCTGCCCCGAACCGTGTGTTTTTCAACACAAGACTGCAGCTAGCACAGGCACCTTTGGCAAATGCTGCAAGCCTTCCAAAGACTCGAATTACATTTGCAGCTCTAAATTCCGGGTTCTATGCACCATGCCACTAATATACTCCAAATTCTGGTGAAAAAAGCTGCTAATAAAAGACATGTTGCTATCTACCTGCTATTGCTCTTCATTTAACTGTAAACCCACAGAATGAGGCAGCAACTCCAACTGTCCTTGCATTGTTGATGACCTTGACTGTACGCTTAATTTATAAAACTAACATCTGAAGTTAATTGTATTACACTGCAATAGGCCTTCCAAAAATAAAGAGCTAGTAGCTTTTATACTCAACAAAAATTAACGTCCCCCTGAATTCTGTAAATGGTATTCATTACCTTCCCACTGATTCTGTTACAGCTAAACAACTCGGTTTGTCTTCAAATTATTGCCCCTATGATCTCAGGCTCCTTTCGTTTCCTAAAGGCTTTGTCTCTCAAAAACCACAATGGCACCAACTGTCAATACAAGGGAGGACCCAAGCAAAAAAAAGTCTTTAGAAGAAACTGTCTTGTTCTAACTACAGCATTTCTATAGGTCAGGTGCTCATTTTCACAGGCTGCATCCTAACAGCCAACATCGCTCAAAAATCCAACGGACCCATGAGCAAAGTGAAAACACTAGTTTATGACAAACAGTGCAACAAGAACAAGGAGTGAAAGAAGTTAAATTCATGTTTTATGTTTTGCTGGTGCTGGTATGTGACCTGTTAGGTAGTTGACATATTTATTAGTGCTCTGATGAAGCAACAGTTAGAAAAAAATTTTAAAACTCTAGCAAAATGAACAGAGAAAAAAAAAAAATCAGTTCTCATTCATGAAAGTGATGTTCAGTGCTATACTACAATTTTCCCAGGGTTTTTTATTATTCTTTTCAGAAATAAAGCACAGTAATAATTCCGGGAAACTAATGAACTGAACAGCAGCACACTTAGTGGTACTATTTCCAAACTCAGAATAAAATCCCACAGCTTTGTATGCCAACAGGACTATTCCTGTATGCAAGTTAAATTTCCGATGCGATGGTTAACCTCAGGTGAGTTTTGGAGATTTCAGAAATAGCAGAAATTATGATATTACAAAGTTCTTCACATAGGCTTCATTTGCATGTAGAAATGGAGGTGAGGGAAATTAAATTCCACTGAAAGGCTTCAGAATGATCAGCTTTTTCACAGGGATGTGCGGTACACGTGGGCAGTAGGGCAAGGTTATTGGTTCCACCATGTCCCCTCCTAGCCTGCAGGTGGAGGAAAATGATTCAGTTTTCATGAGCCCTCTGAAAAGATTAATCGATTGATGACAATTCTGTTTGTGATTTATGACAAGGCCTGTCAACTGCATCACGAACGTCAACCACTTTTCACACAAACCAGTCAGTCATACATTAACTATGAAGTTCAGTCTTACCAAACAGAAATGGATCAGATCTAGCAACCTCCAGCTGAAATGTACTGGGCTGTTCCCAGTGCTCGAAGCCAACAACCCTCCTAGGCGAGCGATATTCAGGGCAAGACTACAGCTTTATTATACACTGTTTTGACTCTCACCCACTTTCCGCGTTCCATTCTTCCCAGGTAATAACTTTGTTGTCCATAACCATTCAACGCTGAAGAACACAGATGCAATCAATCGCTACCAGTCTCCAAAGAAAGCTTTGAAGAGATATTACCTGGAGGTCCTAGAGCTTTTTGTTTACAGTTCAACATTGACTCTTGGCAGCCATTTCCCCTTACAAAGATCAATGCAAAAATAAAAGCATGCTTACAGATATGAATGTAATATATTTAAACAAAAAGCAATTTTTTAAAAAGTAAATTATTAGGTTTGGATTTCCTGAATAAAGGAACAAGTAGACAACAGAGCCAAATTCTTTTTCCAATAGAAGTTAATGTAAGAGAAATACATTAAAATAAAAATCAATGACAAAAAGTATAACTACAAAGGAGAGTCAAGAATATTCACTGCAGTGTATAACCTAGTGATTATTAGGTTTTTCTCAAGTCATACACACAGCTAAAAGAGGGTTCCATCACAGTTGAAAAAAAACTCCATACATTTCCACCTAAAAACTACATGCCTATTGAAAACTAAGATCATTATAAATGAATGAGGCCCCGTGACTCTGCTGATCCAGTTTGCTTACTCTGAGCATTTCAGTTTCTTATCTCTTTTGCTGATGGTTGGCTGAAGTCTCCTGTCTCCTGCCCTACAGTGGTACCACTCAGGTGCTGCTTAGGTTATACCCTACATGTATGATTTCCCTCAGGAGCTCCAAGAGGGTGACTGCCAATTACCACAAAAGCAAAACAGAAATTGAAGAGAAATTTGACAAGCAGAGACGTGCCCAGAATAAAGAGAGGTTGAAGAATAGAAGAACCCTAAAAATATAAAATTAGAAATATCTTCTACGAAAAAGAATATTAAAAATGTTTACAACATCAAATGGAAGTAATCTGAAATACCACAAACTGGAATAGCTTGTAACAAATGGAAGGAGATCGAAAAAGCAGCAATTTTGATACTATGTTAAAAAAATGCAGAAAAAGCTCAAAGCATGAAGAGATGCTAAAAAATGCTTCCATCTACTGGCAAGGATCCAACCCTGAACTACATTATAGATCCTCTATAATGTGCTACCAGTGAGAAGATGTCTTTGACTAGGCAGGAATACATCTGCAGCCATTTTAAGACACTTTATTACTGCTAGATTAGTTAAACTAGGTATTACCTTAAATGCACACCCACATTTCAGCTCTGGTATCTTAACGTCTTAGCTTGTCTACACTCTGGAACTATCAGATGGGAGATGCAGAGAGCCTACGGACAGGGGACGTGATTAGGTCCCAGCTTTGCACAAATGAAAACTACAGGAAGAAATTAACAGGGAGTTACATTAGTAAGAAAACAGTGTAGTTAAACAAGAGAGAAAACAGGTAGAAAGTTTCAGGACACACATCAGTTATACGATATCAATTATTTTACCTGATCAGTTAATCTGGAAGCTAAAGCTTCACAAATGGAAAATGTGGGATTTCTTCACTCAAGTGATGAAATGCTTGAAATAATGGTAATTTACCACAAGCCCAACAGTTTCATCACTTCATAACGATTCCTTCTTGGCCTCCCAAATGAAGCAGCAACTTTCAGTCAAGTTTCACATGAACATGTGTTTGTATTTTAAGAATTAAAGCAGAAAGACCAAACAGGACAGAGGAGTGCTCCTCCTGCAAAGGCAGTACTACAGACCTGTCTCAGGATACGCAGCACGGCAGCACCTGCAATCTGTACGGACAGCGAATGTCCATGCTAAGAGCGTGAAAGCCAGCCTCGTTCTCCATCGCCGTTACCTCTCCTGAACACTACACTGACTCTCAAACCACAATTCATTCTGTACAAAGGCAAAGCACAGGGCTCTTTCTACCTAGCACATATACCTGCCAAATAAAAAGCAGGGCAGGCATTATAAAATGTGTGTGACACAGCAGTAGCAATATCTACGCCACACACATGAAAATGCCTGTAATAGCAAGGACTTCGGGTTAGGACCCAAACTAAATATTTCTATGCAAATTGTTCTATTAATAAATTAAACTAGCAGCCATGCAAAACAACCACAAAAAAAAAGAAAATAATTGTCCTTAAATTCTGATTTATTAAAGGAGACTCTGCAAATAACAACAGAATTTTTCAAAAATTTCTTGTCTAAGAAACAGTTCAGGGTTAGATGATCCCATTAAAACTCACCATAAATCCATTTAATAAGAAACAATAAAAAAAGCAGCAAGAGATTATAAATGTGACAAATCTAAACAAGATACAGTTGTTGCTAATCCTCTTCCTGCACCAAAAGCTCAAGATGATCAAGAATCCTTCGGTTTTATTTCCCATAATTCGCTGATGTTCCAACTATTCAATGTAAATTAACCAAAGAGTAGACTGGAGCATGACAGGCTATTTCTGCGTAATTCAACACTTCGTACCAGCTCGCCACCCATGAATGCTCACAAGAGAAACTATTTCAATGTTGCATTGATCTGTCTTTTTTCCAATCAGCTGAGATGGACAACGCCTACACAGAATACAGTCTCTCTAACTATTCCCACTAATATTTGCATCTCTTCCCTTGACTTTTCCCCATGCCATTTTTAAGCTATTATTTTCACTTTTGTCTCCAGCCAGGTTTCCATAAGGAAACATTCTCACATGCCAGAGCAGTAGTAAAGCAGTCAGAAGAGCAGCAACTTCAAAGAAGCCTAATAGAAAGTATCACAGTCAAAAAGCAACTGCGGACAAGAAAAAGTACGGCAGCATTATCAATTGCTGTCCTCCAGTAAAAGAGAGAAAGCAGCTCAACTGAAAAGCACACCTGCTTTCTAACAGTTTACAGTAGAAAATAATTCCATTTCCTACCCTTTTTACTAGTTCAATGAGAAAGAAAATTATTTATTTTCTCGACATGAAAAACAGCCTTCCCAAAAAAGCCGGCACTTCCTCCGCAGGCTGCAGAAGCAGAGCCCTCAGCACCTGGAGACAGGAACCACACGTCCCTCTTATGTAACTGCTTTTGACCGCCTTGAAACGTATCCATCCCCAGCTCTTTGGAAGAACACACAGCTAGGTTTACACCGCCGTCCTGCCTTCCATGCAAGATTTTCCAGAGGAATACTGTTGGAAAAAAAGAGAAAATCCTTTCCCGAGCTTACTCATATGCTCACAGAGCTCACTTCAAAATCTAGCATTTTATAATATTTTATAACACGTCATTTCACACAACTCCCAGGTTTTAAATATTGTAATCCACAAAAATATGCAGTGTATTAAATATTAACTTAATATGAAATCATGGTTCTTAATTTGTGCATTAATCCCCTGTAATGTCATCAATGTAACGCTTTTAAAAAAAAAAATCAGTACACTGAACATACTGAATTGAAGCTGTTATTTAACTTTATTCAAGCACAAACTGAACTAAAACAAATAGAATAAATAGGTTTATGAGATGACTTTTTATGTTTCTGTATTTGAGAAACAAGGGTTTGACTACTGGAAGTTAATGTTTAACAGATTTGAAGAACAAAATTATTTAAAGTCACACACTATGTATCTCAGAGTGGATTAATCCTGTATTTTTATATTTTATGAGGTTTTCTTCTTTCTAATGTAGGGTAGAAACAAGAACAAATCCCAAATCATTGTTTCAGATGTTTATAGATCTGAGCAATGAGGGAAAAACTGACTAATGTCCCCTAGAATCACTAATTAAATGCCTAGAATGGCCAAGGAACTGGCCTTTTTACAACACCCATAAGGAGCTGATACTCGGTGCTGTGAGCAAAATCTGGATCTGATAATAAAAGCCAGAATTGCCAAGCAAATAGGATGGGACCAATGAAAAGGACAACGGGCAGAGATGGAAACTGCTTTGCTACCATTTACTAGCCCATCAATTCTGAGCTAAACCCACTGGGGAGAGAAGCTGCTAGAAGCGACACAATTCATACACTCAGCTGCTCTTTAGAGAAAGGACAGTCTGTACAGAAAAAAAAGTCTGAAAGCCTACAGTCACTTTCTGTGGAAGAGCAGTCAATCAGCTACTAAAGCTACCTTTATCAAGACACTTGGATGCAGCCTCTTTCCAATGCTGCTGTGGTCATTTTTACTCATTTAATAGCCGTGTATCATAACAGTGTTCTAAAATCATACACGCACATACTTCTAAGAAATACCAGAATTAAAGCAAACAGTTACTATTTCTCAGATCCTGTGTTATGTGGAGCTGGATTTCCGTGCATCCCTGAAATTAAATTCAGAGACCTATGAGTTTTTATCTCATACTCCCTTCAACCTGAAATTATCTCAAAGGAAGTAACTTTTAATTCCCATTTTATGTTGACCTTTCTATCCACATCATGTCAAGATTAAACTTTTATACACACACACATTATACACAACTAATACATTATAAAACATTGTTGACTGGTCAAATCTAGCAAAGTTCACTTTCACGTCTGTCATCACGATCTAATGACACTGCTGATGCTCACAGCGCATTACATCTCAAGTCACCTGTAACTAGTAACTTGCTCAATACAACTCAATACATCCATGGCAACAGCGTGTACTGAAACTGCTGTTTCTGAGGATGAGTTTCGTTTATGCTGAAGCCCATTAACATGCCTTCAACAGAGCTGAAGGGACTAAGCGCTAACCAACAAAAATGGTCAGTAACTTGCATCCAGATTCACTCTAAGGCTTTTTCATTGCTTTTTTCATAGCTTTTTCATCCTCCTGGTGTAGGATTCAGAGAAGTTTTAGTTATAAAACAAAGTACCCATAATTCTGTCAGTCTCCTTCTTAGACTGTAATATATTCTTACGTTCTTTTTTCTTCACCTGTTACTCGTCTCTTCCTCTCTCAAACACATTCCTTTCTCCCTACCCATGCTTGCTTCCTTCTTTGACAAAAAAAAAAATCAGAAGTCCCATATGTTTCGGCATCGCTGTTCAGATCCACTGTTACAAACTAGTGTAAGCAACTTTATTAACCACACGATATTACTCCTCACTTCTAGGAACAGTGGGATCAAACCCAATAGCAATGGTGATGTGTCCACTTTGCAAACATAAATGGAAGTCTAGACAAAACAAACACAAAAAAGAAAAAAAAACCACATGGTCAAAGTAACAGTCAACTCATAAGACACCATTGTAACTGTCAACCTGCCTTCTACCTATCCTCATTATTATTTACTGTCGTCACGGCTCCTTCACAAATTCATTTAAACTGTCAGCTTTTTTAGGCTGTGAAATACAATTTTTGGCACATGCACACACTGGGTATTCAACATCCAGGATCAGCAATGCTGCCTGCTTCCCTCAAGCATTTAGGTATTTGAAAACTCTAGTTAAGACAAGTTTTATTAACTATATAGGAGCCACAATTTATACATTTCCTCAAAGCAGAAGAAGGTACAACTGCATCTACAAGCCATCTGTACAGAAATGAAGCTTAATGGCAATAAAAAAAAAAAAGAAGAGAAAATACAACCTCAAAGGGCATTATAGGAAAAGAATGAGGAGATAAAACCACTACACATACATTTATCTATTGCCCATGAGTCTCAATAAACGATTTCTAATTTTCATCATAATAAACCCCATGTTTATTCTACAGGAGTGTAGAGAGAGAGAGATATATATAAAACTATGTGCAAATGCCAAGAATAGGTTAAAATACATTTTACAGGTGACTTGTTAACTAAGGTAAATACAATATAGAGGCTATTATGCCAGCAGACTAATACAATTACTTGAAAGCACAAAAGTACATAGGTAGATTGATACCTAAAGTTAAGTAATGACCTTTTAAAGTTACATTTATAAAAGAATAAAGAAAGAACTGTGAAATACATAAAGTATACTGAGGTTTTATTCAGCCTTCATCATTTATACAAAAACATAGTATGAAATTCCTACAATCAGTGCAACTTGACATTTCAGCTAAAAGGCTGTTTCAATATACATACTATTTAAAGCAATTTATTAATAATATAACCCTACAAGTGGGCTTTGCACACACTTCCAAGTTCACCAAGTAAGAGATTAAAATAGTCATATTTAATAACCAATACAGCACCCACAGTGCTATATACCATCGTGTAACTTTGTAACACGATGACAACCAACACACTCTACTGAACTATCAAACTGGCCGGCAAACAGAAACAGTAGCTATATACTGAAGTTTAAACCCAAAGAGGGTGTAAATCAGATACTTGTGCCTTTCTCTATGAAACGCAAGTCTCAGAATCAAGCTATAGCATGTATTTCTATAGTATTGCAGCAGAACATGCAATTTCACAAAGACCACGAGATAAATAAAAATAATAAAATTAATGGCCAAAGAGGGAACTTTCCTCTTACGCAATCTCAAGTCATATTAAATGTTCATTTATCTGTATTGCAGAACAGATAGGGAATAAAAAATTACATTGACATGATTGGCTTGCTGGGTATATTTTAACTGTGTAACTTTTATTTCTTCTCCACTCTACAAAGAAAACTCACTATCCACAGTCTCAGTAACACAGATAACATACTGCTAAGTGTTCAGTTACTATTACTTTTCAAGTGTTGTATCTTTAATCTGATCTCCTGCAAAAATGAAGATTATGGGATCATATTGTTCACCTACTATCCTTTATGCTCATCTCTAAAAAAAAAAAAGGTTCATGAAAATTAGTGTCTGCAGAGTAAACACAAATCCAAATGACTGTCCTCCAAGGAGAAAGCAAGCTCCCATGTATTTTTGGCACCAACCTGCTGGGCAATCAATATACACACAGGTCTGGAAAAAACTTTATGTGAGAAAGCTGGGGTTATTGCAGAGGGGGAAGGAAGGGAAGAGACACTAAGGGGCAAAAAGGATGTATTTTGTTTAAATTGATATGTAGATCTCAGAGCTGCAGAACTTGAAGAGGGAATACAAATTTAATTTTGCCAGGCATCTTAAGCAGATGACTGGGGCAGGGATTACTTCAGTCACCCCCACACAGATCCCCAAAGTCTACCTTGGGGATACTGGATATGTGGCACACCCAAGATCAGAATGAGGTCTGAGCACAACACAAACCAGAGGAATCTGTATCACCATAAACCGGGCCCCACATTTTACTGCTAATGACACCATTCTTAAAGCTTCCTCTTAAAATCCAAAATTTCAATAAAATGAGAAAGGAAAGAAAAACTAAATCAAAGTTGTTGAAGAAAAGGAAACAGATGAGAGAATAGTTTCATTGTCTGGGTTAAAAGAAATTTAATAAAAGTACATATCTTAGTAAGTAACTAAGAAACAAAAACCTCACAGATCTGAAAATATCTGCAATTTTTGTCCTGTAGTATCTCCCAAACTTCCAGTAATCTGACTGGCCAACGGATCCAGCAATAAATTTTATGTATATTCACATGATTTGCCAATTCTTCTTGAATTTATAACAACTATATACACTACAGAAACTACACCATGTTGTGTAGTTTAACAGTCACAGTTTCGAATGACTTGGCCTTTATTTTAGTCATCCTAAGTCAATCGTCTATATCACACTTGGAGTGTAAACAGGTAAGTCGACATGTATGCTGAGTTCAAAGCAGAGCTGTGACACTACAAAACTGAATCTGGAAGCAGCAAAGCTCCTAATAGTCAGTGTCATTCAGAGATAAAGCAGCTATTATGCGACTTAGAAAGCTCTTTGATCAGCTTCTTACACTAAACATTACCAACTCCTTTTAAGTTCACCATACTACTTTTTAGGAAAATGTACCAGTGCATGTTCCTCCACTGATAATCTTCTATGAATTTTCTAATGTATTTCACTCATACTACTTCCCCAAATAAAACTGTAAGCTTAGAGTGAAAAATAAATGTTGTTCAGAGCTCATGCATAAAGAGCAAGTTCTATTATTTATTGTAAAAGTCTTCAGGATATCATAGAAGTTAAGAAAAACTTGCCTATTAGAGTAATTTTTAAAATTGCAGGAATCCAGAAGTCAGACTGATAAATATCACCAGGGCAGCTCCAGCACTTCTGTAACTGAGAGAGCACACATGGATCTCTGACAAAGTATGGCCTGATTTCAAATTATCACCTGATAGGAAATGACCTCTGGATTCGCCCGACGCTGGGAAGAGGGAAGGGCAGATTCTCCAGCTACCACTTCACTAACAAAAAGAAAGGCACTGAACTTAACACACTAAACATTTTGCCTTTTTTTACGCAGGCCCTCAACTGCTCTTTGGCATAACTGAAGTACAAGAAGTCAGTAAGTAAGACTCACAATGAACATTACAAGTAACTACAGTCATAACTTGGTAGACAGCATTTCTTTTCTAGCTCTTGGACAAGGGATTTCCTCACCACATGCAAAGGCTGAAAACATTTCCAGCATCTCTGATCATGCCTAATTCCTCTGCCACTAATGAACGATAGCTGGGAACAGTCCCAAAATAGTTACCAAACCAAAATCTACAACACAGAAGTATTTTTATACATAGATAATAGCAGAAAATAACAGTTCCAGCTTTGTCTACATTAGGCTTTAGTGCTTTTTTCCAACTACTGTGAATGTCAGTTCAGCTTGAGCCAAGCTAAAAAAACAAGACACCAGTGAAGGCACATTACTGCGTTATTCTATATACAAAGCCATACCCTAAAGCAGGGTTCAGCATCACTATCTGAAGTACCAGCTGATGACTCAAGCCTCCACCAAAAATCCTTCCACCTTTCATACTATGCTGGAACCAAACCAGTAACAGAAATCCAACAAATCTATTTTAAGAAAAAATATTAAATGGCAATAGCATTTCCAATGGTAAAATCCTACTAACTTCATTATGCGATCAATCTCCTAAAAAAACCCATCAAGCTTCCTGTTGATATTAAAGGTGCAGGCAAGTATAGAAAACAGAGGCAAAATATATACTAGTAGCATGCAATACAATTCTTGATAGGAAAGCCTAGACAATCCTAGCAGAGCATACTGGAATGCTTCTGGACCGTCAGCATATTCCCTTAAATAACTGATACTGGAGTGACCCCACTGACTCATAAGGCAGATTTGTAGCTTCAGTTGCCATCAAAATATCAGAGATAGAAAAATACTAACGCATATAGCAAACAAGATAAAGATATTTATACATTCTATATACAACATAGAGACAGAATATAGAGCACTAACTGCAAGTAATTCAATATGAAGATTACTAATTGCTACTCAAGAATACAGAGACAAATGAAAAACTAATGCAGGCAGAAATCCAACACTGAAGTCCAGGTTTTCTTTTGCCCAACATACAGTGGATGCTGGGCATAGAATATGTGAAAAACATAACATATGGACACCAAAACTTCAAAACATAAGAAATGGTCAGACTGCCACGTATTGACATTTCCAAGTTATCAAATGTTGCAAGAAAGCAAAACAATGTCAAAGTTTCTTCAAGCTCTCTCCTTACTGGCCTTCACAACTAAGACAACTATTGCCTTAGTTTATACTTAGACTGGAGATAACATGAAAGCTGCTCAGAGAGCGCTTTGCTCCGTGCTTTCTAAAACACAGAAAAACTACAGACTGTGACTCCACACCTGCTTTTCACATAGCTGATCACTTCTTTTTTCTTTCCCTTTTTTTTACTGTAGCAGAACTACACCTGCGTAAGATATAGCTGGACTTGCTTCTTCAAGTCAACTCCCTCTTGAGCAAATCTGGATGAAAGAATATGGAAGAAACAATTTACCCAGTGTCGTCATCCCTAAGTTCCTGGTCACACTCTGCAAATCTTTAACCTATGGTTTTAAATGAATTAGATTTCTCTAGGAATGACCTTTAAAATAGTTTAAGTGACCCTTTATGGATTTCCTCTACCATTCACCTCCAGCCTACTTGATGCTGAGGTAGTAGTTGGAGAGCTGTTATTTCTGAAAAACAAGTATCAATATTACACATTTCTACTTATGTCTTCTACCAGTACAATAGTAATATAATTTCTGATGTAATATTCCAGTAATAAACAATACTGGAAAGAGTCAGCAAAAGAACACAGATAAACTCGCCCTGGCAGTACTTTTCCTATTCCACCTGTCTGCTAAGGCAGTTGGAATAGAAGCATTCCTAAATATCCCAAACTCTGCGTGGGTATGATGCAAAAGGGAGAAAACATCATGAAGCACATTCAGAAAACAAACATCTGTCAAAGACAAAAGCACTGAGTGCAGTATTCCATCAATCCCACTGAAAACGTCCTGGGATCTGCAATGTCTTGTAATTTCCTCTAGAAACGAAATTTAAACGAATGACATAGTTTAATAACAGTTTAATACCTTAGGTATGACACTCACACTCATTCCTTCCCACAACACTAGCTGAAAATTACACTCATTAAGATTGAAGAGGGCATCTTAAAATCTAGAAGTGTTTAATGTGTAAAACAAACCTTAACAGCTAAATTAAAAAAACAAAATTGTGTTACACTTTAGTTTCAATTAAGTGAAACCCAGATAACCAAACAATAAGTTGGAAAATATTTATCTATAAAAATAGAATAATTTATATCTATAAACCAGATAATAATTATATTTGTGTATAAAATACATATTTGTAGGTATTATAATAATGATCATTTTATTTTATCACACTGATTTATCAAAGTGTGCTATTCTGTTGATAACTGTATAGTGTGTTTTGTTCTAGTCACTAGTCAAATACATTTTTATGAATATGTATCCTCAACTGTAATTTAAGTAGAAAACACTACGTCAGTGAATATATCTGTTAAAACTTCCCACTCATTTACATTAATTGATGTCATTTTCCCAGTGTTGAAAGATACAGACAACGCTTAAAGACAACACAGAAGTAAAAGCTGTTTCTACCACCTAAAACTCAATACTTTAACTTATTTCCAGCCCTTTACTCTCGACTATATGTTTCTTATCAATACAAAAAGCTTTGTAAACTTTTAGTACCATTGTATGGTCACATTTCTCAATGCTTCACAAAAACAACAGGAGGGAAAACAGAGCGTGTTAGTTCACATTTCTGTTCATTTCACGCTCCAGTCTCATAAAGAATCACAAATAAAGCTCTAAAACAGGCCACCTTTCAATTTCTTTAGAGACTTTAATCTCAATCACACTAAAAAAATAAACAGTAGCCTGTTTATAAAACCTTAAAAGTAAGTCTATGAATATACTGGTGTCTTCCAACAATGTTCTGGAAAAGAGCGCTGATTCATCAGCACACAGACTAACCATGCACTGAAACTATTATCCCTCATCTGATTTTCTGTCAGGACACTCACCTTTTTTTGGAAGACTCTCAGCTTAGTGCATCAAGACTTTTCTGATCAACAAAACATGAATACATAACTTCTTTCCAAAGCCTATTTCTTTTTGGACAACCTTTATTCAAAAGCAAAACTTCACTCTAATCCTTTGGCAAAATAATTTCCAGGTAATGTTTTTAACAGACAACCTGCAAACCCCCAAACTAGCAAGATATTTCCTGCAAAAGGCAGCACAGCCAGAGGACAGGCTGACATGGACAGGAGAGACATTAAAAGCTTATCATTCTTTGGCCACAAGTTTTAATACTGTCTCTACCTTTGTTCCCTGAGACAATCACAGTCAGGCTTCATACTAAACTTTTAAAAAAAGAAAAAAAGTATTTAATCTCAGTCTTAGCCCCAGGCCTCAGATCCTGAAATGTGCGTTTGAAAGTACTTAATCTCCAGCCTAATAACTGACTCAAAGCCAACACACAGAAATAACACCCAGTATCAGGACTCAGTACTGCAGTTTAGGAGTGTTTTTCCTCCTTTTTCACACACTAAACAAGGCACCATAAAGCAACGGACAATTAGAGAATCAATCACAAGTGTCAGAACATGGTAAATTGTCGCTGTAGATCAGAGCTGGAAGCAGGAGGAGGCCTGTTTGAGATTTTAGGCCCTTGTTCAGCTTTCATTTCTGATTTCCCAAACCTCTGAAGAGATTTTTAATTTTGTCTCTCTTGGGTCAAGGAGACTGTTCTCATTTTGTATCACATGCCATAACTTTATAAAAAGAAGTCACTGGTGGGTTTAGGCAGTAACAAAGGATTTTGATGTTGTGTCAGCCACTGAAGGTGTATCTAAAATCTGGATCCGTTCCATGCAATCAAAAATTATTTGCTAATAAAAAGTTGATTACAATGTTTTATAACACTGTCTAGTCAGTACAATGCTGCCCAAAAAAAAATAAAACTTTTATTCAAGTAGAGTATCTTTTATTATTATTATTTCAGTTGTTCATACAGGGGTCCTTCCAGTTCTGGATTCGGTCTTGACCAAAAGAGAGGGCAGAAATTTTAATCTAATACAACTATACTTGATAAAAAGATTGCCAGAATTCAGTCAACTTCTAATATTTGAACTCAATGAAAATATGTGATAAAATTAAACCCTCTGAAAAACCTCTGTCACAAAATAATCAGGAATATCTTGTCTATAAATAAACAAGATAGTTAACACGAAAACATAAAGTCTATCAATTCCCATCTGCTACTTGTTTCTCAGTCTGGTTAACAAGATAAACACAGTTCTTCAGCCACCCTCCACCACACGCACCTATTTAACCGTAACATTCATGAGCAAGTAACTGACCCACCTCTGCAAAAAGTCTGACACGTCAAGAGTGCCAGTTATTCTTAGAGTGAGACATGACCACAGTTTCACGTAATTAGAGATGTTATAAAACGCATCCCGCCCGCTCGCCCCATCCCCCTCCACCACTACCACCATTGCAGGAGTGACTTGTTACACATGGCGACGAGCAAGTAACATTCCCTGCCCGGGCAGAGCGCGGGGATCAGGCCATAAAAAGGGCACGAGATGCAAACGGGGATCCTCCCCTACCCGGGCCGGGAGCCGAGGCTGCCCGCTGGCTCCCGTGCGCACGGCGCGG
>NW_010423785.1:0-12263 GCF_000710305.1 Buceros rhinoceros silvestris
GTGAAGGCAGTGCGGGGCTGGTGATGTGAGAGGTACTTGCGTCGCAGCCCGTGAGTTAGTAATGCGTGAGTCCACACGGGACAGCGTTAATTTACCTCTACTCAGGTCTTAAGCGAGATTGTCTCCGGTATTTGCCTTAGCTTGGAGATCAACGTGCTTTGTATGAAAAGCATACTTAATACAGCTCCTTCCCCCCGCCCCGCCCGCAGCTAAACTGCACGCTTCTGAAGTCCAAAGAAGTCCAACAAAGCTGTTGAAGGGTCTGGAGCACAAGTCCTATGAAGAGCAGCTGAGGGGACAGGGATCGTTTAGCCTGCAGAAAAGGAGGCTGAGGGGAGACCTTATCGCTCTCTACAGCTACCTGAGGTTGTAGGGAGGTGGGTGTTGGTCTGTTCTCCCACGTAACAAGTGACAGGACGAGAGGAAATGGCCTAAATTGTGCGGGAGGAGGTTTAGACTGGATATTAGAAAAAATTCTTCCCTGAAAGAGTTGTTGTAAGAAACGAGTGAAAGCCTCGCCAGAGAAACTCAGGTCAGACTCCACAATGAAGCACTTGGTTTTATTATGGTCTTGCAAGAGCGGGTGTCTAGCTAGTAGGCGCAATTTGCCAGAGACATGAAGTTTTTGCCAGAAGCATGAAGTTTCATACCCTATTCCCGGCCGCGAGGTTCCTCCCTTGTTTCCCCATTGGCTGGGTACTCCAAGATTTACAGACTAACCCGACACGCCTATCATACGTTGCAGGTAACACTGGATCATGCTACTTCATGCGTCACGTGTCTCCTGATCATGAGTTTATGCCTCCCCTAGAAGGAGAAAGTAATACTCAACAGCCTATTAAGCAAGCGCAGTGCTGCTCCCAAAGACCCATCCATCCTGAGCAACCCCAGTTTGACACATTCAAGGTCTTAGGGCCTGTTATCTGGCTCTTCCTCTCTGTTTATTGCTCTCCGGCTTCTTTCTAGTCTCACAAGACTACCTTCCATTTACTTTATCAGGTTCTTATCATACAAGAACAACATTCCTTTGTTTCTTTCTCTCAGTTGTGGAGCACTGGAACATGCTTTCCAGGGAGGTGGTGGAGTCCCCATCCCTGGAGATATTTTAAAGGCCAACATGGTGCTATTAGCACCACCAACATGCTGTCCATGTCTCTTCCAACCAAAAATGATTCTGTGAAATAGGTGTGCCTTTTTTTGAATAGTGAGGTAATAATAGTATCTTTAAGGTTAAAAAAGATGTTCCATCATGCCCTAAAGTAGAAGCAAATTTCAAATAGAAGTTAGTGTGCAGCCAGATGTAAACATTTTTTACTGTGAATGTTTCTATTCCTTTGTAACACGGTTTTCTAATTTTTGTTGTTATGAAGACTAAGATGATGTAACTTAGCATGTAAATAATATGAAGCCAGTTCAATTTTTCCATCTTCACTAAGCTGTAAAAAGAATTAAGAACTTCCCAGTGACTTGATGTAACTATTTACAGCATGAATACTTTTCTATTTGGCTGCATAAACTTCTTTTTTTTTTCCAGAACTCTTATGTATTTCTAAAATATCACTGAAGGATATAAATATTAGTCCTTTCCCTATCCTTAGATCTGCAGCTACTAAGGTATGTGATGACTCTATGTACTCCTTTAAGCCCCTTTACAGAGGATTACTTGAAAAGCTGTTCTGAAAGTAGAGCGCCCTTTGTTTTCTGGTAATGGTGGGATTAAAGATCAGGTTTATAAGCATCAAAACACTTTAGTCTGTAAGACTCATATTTAGGGTTAAGTGAGAAATTTTCTGCTTTAAAACAATATTAAAAGTTTTAAGATTTTCCTTTGACTTACTGAAAGAAAATACCAATAATAATCAAAAGTATATAAAATAACAACATATTCTTTTCTTGGTTTCTTTTGCCTTTGCTTGAACTTTGCTGCGGTTTAGAAATAAAGTGACAAGTAGATTAAAAACTACTCCAGTGACCCTGAGGAGGTAACTCATTTGAGCTCAACAAAACCTTAGCTGAAACTAAATTTGCAGTTAGAAATTGCTTTTCTTCACAGAGAAACAGATACAATCTTAAAACTGTTTTCAGGGTGCTTTTATTGATCCAACACTTAACATATTTATTAGGGTACATGATCATAATGATCCCAGTTTAAAATATTTAAGTTCTGTAGCAATTTTAGAGGTAAACAATAGGGGAGGGTGGAGCTGGAGATTAGCCACTGATTAGGAATTACTAGAAAAGTGATAGAAAACAAACCTTAAAACCTATTATGCTCTCGCATAAATGCCATAGGTTTGCCTGCAGGTTCATTGTTGCCTGGAGTTCTGGTTACCCCTCTTCTGAAAGCGTATTATGAAACTGAAATATATACAGAGAACTACAGCAAGGATGATCATAGATATGGAAAGACATTTTCTTAAGGAGTCGTTAGATATAGTGGAGTTCTTCATCCTGGAAAAGTTACAGCTAAGATGACAGGAGTTATCCATTGTTGAGTTTCATAGAACAGAATGAGAAGTGACTGATTAGGATTTCTTTTTTCTTCCTAATGCAGAAAACAAGGGGTATCATGTGAAATTATCCAGTGCAATGTTCTGATCAAAAGGGTACATTGTTATGTGGTCAAAAATGAGACAAACTGGTGGAAGCAGAAATTCTGAAAAGGTGTTAAATATCCTTTAGTAGGAAGTTCTTTAGCTATGAATTGCTAGAATCTAGCAGTGAGTATTAGGAGAAACGTGGCATGCTTACCCTTGCTCGGCAGATCAGCAAGGAAGATGTAATACAGGGCAAGGTCAACTTTTAGTTTGATCCAATTTTCTTGTGGTTTTGTGTTGTTTTTTTTTTTTGTGATGGGAACAAAATCTGGCAGAGACTGCAGCAGGCAGCGTACGCTTTCCTGTACAACCACGGGGCTAGGGGAGGCTGCCACTGTGGTTGCTGCGTGGTGGTTTCCCTCTCTCCTGCTCTGGAGCCTGACCTGCCTGTTGCCATTGTGTGGAGTCTCAAAGCTGAAGGGAGGCTGTGGTTTTAAGTTGGTGCCACACAGACTGTTGCTATTTTAGCTAAGGAGCAGGTGAAAAAAATCAGAATTGGATGTGACTTGTGAAACCTGAGGAAAGAGAGGTACTTCAAATTCTCCTCGCTCCTTCATCCTTGCACCACAAAATGCTACAGTTCCAGTCCTTTTCTTGGAATGCATAAGTCTGGTCTTCCTAATGATTTCTTATGTACTTCTAGGCATTGTAGGGAGAATTTTTGACACTTTCCCTATCTGCTAGCGGAGATAAATGTGTGGGAACAGTGTCTCACCACTGGAAGCTGAGCAGGATGCTATTTGCCTGAGGCAGAACTTACTACTCTCAAAGAAGAGTATAGCTTATAACTTGAAATGGAACTCATCTTTAGATGTTTAATTAAGTCCTTATGTTAAAAAAAAAGGTAAATTCAACTTTCTAAGCTTTAATGTATGGGGTAAACTTTATAGAACAAGAGCATAGCATGACTCTGAAGTAGTATCAGTGCCTACAGCTACAAAGTACGTAAAACTATGCAACTACAGAAAGACTTGGACTGTCTGAAGCATGGGGCTAACTGAAAATGAAAAAATCCATTTGATATGATGGTATGTCATGTAGTATACTGATTATTAGGGTTTTTTCTTACCATACAATCATCTAAGTTGCAGTCAGCCCAATGTACATTCACAAGTGGGAAAAGGTGATAAAGCTGTTTGTGGCATTAAATTTTGTACTAGATTGGTGAAAATGACAGTCATAGAGTAAATGGTGTTTCATAAAGTGTTTTCACTGCTCTTCCTAGTTTATATTCTTCTTCCTGAGCATTATTCCATTTTAAATTATAACCGAAAAAGATCAAGTAACTTGTTAAGTAATGATGTTACATACAAGAACCTTTACGCTGTTTTTTAGACATGGTTGTTTGACATTAGTAAACGTAGAAGACACTTATCTTTGACACTTCTGTTTGATTATCAGTTGTTCATTGTGGAAGCTGTAGATCACTATCGTGTTTTATGAGTGTAGTGGTGAGAACAATATGCTACAGAAATTGGCAGATGGCAGGCTTTGAGGAATGGCATCTTCACCTTTCAACTGAGGTACATCATGTTACTTCTATTACTTCATTCTTGTAGTGCTGATGAAGTTGTTTGAATATCCCCTAAGGTTTTCCTCACAGTTCGTGTCTTATGTTCCCTGTATAGTAGTAGGAAGTCAAGTACGTCAGTCTTGTTTTCTAATTAATTTTCTTGGCAGATGATGACATTTTTTCCTGGCATCCACAACAGGCTATATCCAGTCTTTTAAGAATTACCATGGAGCTCACTTGTAAAACCATATAAATCCTCCAGAATGTGAATTTAAAAAAAAAAAAAAAAGCTGTAGCCTCTTAGTTATTAAGAAAACTACAGTCAGTTCTAGTTTGATGTACTTAAGCGTAGAGGTTTATGTACATAAAGCTCATTTGTAACTAAAATGTTTAGGACACTAAAATGTTTGAACTGAAGGAACCGTTGCTGATTAGATTACTGCTTAGAACCTGGCTTCCTGGGGTCTTCATCCATGGCAGCGACTCTATAGAGTAAATAATAGTGAAATAGTGCTTTTGTTTTTTAGTGTATGATTTTATTCATTGTTTCACTTTATTGAAACTCTTTGGGAAACAGAATGGAATGTGTCAGAATTTTTAGAAACAGTAATTCATTGGAGGATGCAGATGAGAAGTAATGATTTTTAGCTTCTTTGTGTGATGACTTTTCCTAATTGAAATCAAGTGAAACACCTTTGAAAAAAGTATTATTCACAGTGCTTGAATATTACTGAACACAGATTTTTTTTTTATTGTTAAACATGCATCTAGGGATCAGAAATATTTTAATAAAATTGTTAGCAGGTTCATAGTTAATTTATGGTAATGTTTTCCTGGGTTTTAAAAATATATTTTAGAACATTAAAAGTGGCAAGAGTCTGTGATATAAGAGAAGCACTTCAGAGAAATCAACTCAATTCCTCCAGAACCTGGCAGCAATAGCAAAGCTCCTACAATGGAATTGGCTAGAAATAGCAAAAAAACCCAGAGTCCAAAGAGTATTGTCAGTTGATATGCTAATTTTGAATGTCTGTGTAATGTTAATTCCCTTAAAAAAAAAAAATCAAGCATATTACTGAACACTTGTGATAATGTTTTATTAAGCTAATATTCTGAAAAACTAAGCGATGCCAAGTTCAAAATTGCTTGAACATTTGCACATCTAAGCTTGTGTCCCCAGTAAGCAAAACATGCTTTTTAAAAAAAAAAAAAAACTTTAAAAAAAGTTACTGAAATGTGCTTTGCTTTGTGTGTCATCTGTAACCCACCAAATCCAAACAAAAATCTAGCCATTAATGCTAACTTATAAAGAAGTTTTTGAACTTTGTAAACAAATGGATTTTGGGAGTCTAATTTGCAGTAGATACGGAAGCTAAAGTGGCTGATATTTTTCACATTGCTAAATGGCAGGAAGGGCCAGGATGCTGGTACCATCTAGTGGTTACAAGTACCCTAATGCTGCCAGGCATTCTTGAATGTGATGCAGAAGCCAGAAGGTAACGTTGCCATTTTTAAGTTGGCTTAGAAGGCATATTAGTAATCCTCTTAGCCATATCCCTCCACAATTCGAGTTGTTTATGCTCGTGCAAGTGTGGCACAGGTGACTGAAATCGATGTCATTTGTCTGTGCAGGTGATGTTATAAAGTTATCACTGCTGTGGGGTTATTTATCGTTTCTGTAGAAGACTGAGATCTTGCACCTCCAACTGTAAAGTGAAAGTGTGTGGTTTTAAATTTTTATATTATAGGGCATTTAGTTACTGTGGGCATACCCGTTTTCAGTTTATTTACAGTGAGTATAGATGTGTGGATAATTTCCTTTAAACGTGTGTGTATATATAAACACTTTAATATATTTTTTTAAATTTATTTTTGATGTTTTGCTTGTTTGTTTTAGAGGGAGCTGTAGACTCCATAAAAATGTACTGAAAGGAGGGTGATCCTTCTATTTCCTTCTCCTGGTCAGGCTTTTGGATATGAGGAAGGCAAGAATGGCACTCTTACAAAACTACCCACCTCAGAGACGTGACACCGGGTCCAGCTTACATTCAGATAAAGTAACTTTTATGACTCCCATATCACTGAAGACAAAATACTAAAACAATGTGGTGGTTTCATTCTTTTTAAATAAAAACCAACCGATGCTCCTTACCACCCCACCCCCCAACAACGACAACCACAAAAGATTGTCCTCTTCTATTTTCTCCAAGGATAACAAAAATAGAACTGGTACCACTAGAGTCCTGACTCCATAGTAGGATGGTTCTGGACGATATGGATACAAATCCTGTGAAGTCTCATGTTCTACCTGCTTCACTACTTGAGCTAAATGACTGGGGAAAAAAACCCCTGTACCTCTGAAAGAGTTATCGCTGCCTTTTCCGCTTGGACAGAACGGTGATATAAAAGCACATGACAGTTCTGCAAGCTATGCTAGAGAGGCTTAGTGTGTAGGGGCTGCGAAGAAACCTGCTCACAGTTGTTTACAGTATTTACTTTCCTAAAATAACACAGATGGAAGAAAATTGATTTAAAAAAGTCAAGTATGCCGGTGGTTTTTTTTTTAATTTCCTTTGAAATTTGTTGTGACCTAGATGTAAGAAAGTTTTACCTGAACTTGGGAAATTTATCTGGAATATTTGCAAATAAAAATAAAAGTGTCCAAAATTGTATTTTTAAGGTAAAACTCAGGATATGTTGTGTATTCAAATCACATTCTTTCAATTCAGTTGTTTTTTCTGTGCTTTTAAAAAAATGAGAGACATACTTCAAGTCTTATGAAGAGAGTCATGGGGAAAAAACCAACTCATCATTCTTATTTTCATTTTTAATTAAAAAGGTATCATTGTAGGTCTGGATAGTGATGTATTAATTTTTTTTTAAAAGGTACTTGTAGTTTAATTGTGTGACTATTGCTAACAGAATAGTTGACAGAAAATGTCAAAAAAGCTACTTTCAGAGTGTGTATATTTATTTTTAAATCGTTTGTACTGTCTTTTTTTAGTTCTATCTCAACCTACTACTTATTTGAAGAATTGATGAATATTTATAATTTTTCATACCTTTAAATCAGTTTTAGAGCTGAAAGGCTGTGAGTCTGTTATCAAATCTCAAATCTCCATTGCAAAGTATATCAAATCTCCATTGCCAAAAGAGATGCTCTTTTAATTATGAAGTGACTTTCTACTTTAAAACCATTCAGAGACATGACAGATTCAAATTCTGTCACGTGTCTTGTGGTCTGTTGTGAGTTGTACATTTTTACAGTATCGTAATAAACTGTGTTCTTTAATGTTTCTGTCACATCTTAAACAAATTGCACATTAAAGACATCTTCCGTTTCAAAGGCCTCCATAGCTACTGTTCGCTGTTCCTTGTTACAGATGATTCTGAAATAGCAACATCCGCTATATTGAGCATTTATGACAAAGGGGATTCTTGAGGAATACTAGTTGTGTAGAGTTGTTGCAAAAAGGGGGGAAATAAAACCGGTCCTAAGGCCGACACTGAACATGCAAGACAAGCAAAATTGGGGAGGGGGACAAATAATGACAAGAGCAACATTTACAGGTTCTTTTGGTATATTGCCTTTGATAAACGAACTGCAGAGCTGTGGCTTATTTACCAGACAGACCGCACAAGTCTCGTACTGAGAACTCACAACCTGTCTGTTGTAGCCCACTGTGATCAAATAAGCCAGCTAACACACAAACTGCGTTAGGAAGCAGAATATACCCGGGCACAAAACCACCAAATACATCCGGGGACAAAAGTATCAGTCAGCATAGGCTGAGGTCTTCTCCTATCCCAATTTGGGGTCGAAATTGGGGGCATATTTATACCCAGGTTTTTTACATGACATCACTGGTGTAGAGGGGCATGTGGGGATGACTGTAGACAAGCTTGTCGCTTATGTTAATGGCACAAAGTCTGTCGATTTACACCTGCATGTGTGGAGGTAACATCTCGTTTTGTCCAGGGTGGAAAAATGGAAGAATGAGACCACCGGACCTCCGCCCAGCTCCACACTCCTCCCGGACATTCAGATAACACCTAACACCAGATCTGGATCTAGTGATAGTTGCCGTTCCGATTGTCACCTCGCCCAGCGATGAATTTTACCGACAAAGAGCTCCCAGGCATCCTGCTGCAGACAGGTACGTGACTTAGTGCCCTGGACTTTGTGGGGGGACTGTACTCTCCACAAGAGAGAATTAGGTTCATAATTAACCAAAATAAAAAAGAGAACAATTAATTCATTTTGGCCACGATTTCCCCCATAATTGTTTTTCCAAGAAGTGCATTAGGGGGCAGCAAAGCAATTCAGTCGATCTAGTTTGCAACCGTTTCCTAGTATTTCATGCCAGCACTTCAGAATTCAGCAGTCACATTTTCTGTGAATGCTGTGGCACAAATAGAAGGCATCATGTTTTCTAAACACTGGATAAGCAAAATGAATAGCCTTCAAGTAATCGTGTGTAGAATCTTTGTAGTCGTCTGTAATTATTGTTCTCAAATAGAGAACGAGGGCCAGGAGATTAAATGGTGTACTGAAAAGATGTTTGGGAATGTGAGAATTTCATCTAAAGTAAGCTGATTTCTAGATTTAGATGATTTCAGGTAGTATTTTAGCTGCCTATAGGCTTTGTCTTTTAGGAAGAGACAAAAGGTCAAGAGAACTCGTAGAATGTACAACTGAAGTTTTTATTCAAAATTTGCATTTCTCTTATGTAATTTATTGAGAAACCATTTTTGAATTCTAGATTTAACAGATGGTGTTAGAAGACAGCTTTTCATGAGGATTTATAATTTTGTTTTGTGTTTTAAGGAATGTTGACTATTTCATCCCTGATAAAAATTTAACTGGAGAATTTTACTCCATATTCTAGTGCGAGCGCCCAAGAATTTTAGAGCTTTTTGCATCCTTACAGAACTCTCAACCAAATTCCTTCAAAAATACCAACTATTACTGTACTTACAGAAGAAATATTGCCAAATACTGGTACAGTGGAGCTTAAAGAAACTCTGTAGGAAGAGCAGGAAACTTCTGTCAGATCGGGAGTCCTAGAGACAGTAAGAAATCTGGATCTTTCACCATGATGGCTTTCATTTAATTTATTTTTCAAGATTGGTGTTATTTAAATAAGGTTGGATACTTCTGAGTTAGTTATTCTAAGAGGATTGAAAAAACGTGTAAAGCTCTTTAAGACCATTAATTTACCTACTATATTTCTATCTTGAATTTGTTGGAAAAAAGAAGACTTTTCAGGACAAAGAGGAGCTTTGTTTCTGTCTGTTAAAGGAAATAATGAACGCCTTCACAGGAAAAGATAGGCATCTTTCAAGAGTGTAGTTATTAGTGTCTGTTTAAGTAACTGACCCATAATCAGAGCAAAACATTTGAGTAGCTTAGTGCTAAGTCAAGTCCTTACTGTAGATTATCTTAGCAGTCATTGCCCTTTCTCTAACTACCATTCTTCCTTATGAATAGGTTGTAGAAATGCGGCAGTGTGGTCCTGTTTGGTTTTGATTTGTCTGTGTTCTTGTCCAGTTCCTCTTGGTTTTTTTTAGTAGACTTTTTTTTGTCATCTCAGATTCATCTACTCGATGCTGGGGGAAACACAGTGACCCAGGACAAGGAAAAGGCTGCATACCTTCTCTGCCTCACCAAGTAAGGCCAGTTGTTCTCTGAATGCACACCTCCTTGAGCTGGAAGACAGAGACGGGTAGCAGAATGAAGCCCCCATAATCCAAGAGGAAACGGTCAGTGAACTATTGCAACACTCAGATGCATGCAAGTCTGCGGGGCTGAATGGGATTCATCCAAGGGTACTGAGGGAGCTGGCGGAAGTGCTCACCAAGCCATTTTCCACCATTTATCAGCAGCTCTGCTTAACTGGAGAGGTGAAGTCGACTGGAGGTTGGCAAATGTGACACCCATCTAAAAGAAGGGCTGGAAGGAGAATCCAGGGAACTACAGGCCTGTCAGTCTGACATTTGTGCCAGGGAAGGTTATGGAGCAGATCATCCTGAGTGCCATCACATGCTGTGTACAGGACAAGCAGGTGATCAGGCCCAGTCAGCATGGATTGAGGAGAGGCAGGTCCTGCTTGGCTAACCTGATCTCCTCCTATGACAAGGTGACCTGGTCAGTGGATGCGGGGAAGTCTGTGAATGTTGTCTACCTAGACTTCAGTAAAGCTTGTGACGTCTTTTTCCACGGCATTCTCCTGGAGAAACTGGCTGCTCATGGTTTGGATGAGTGTACTCTTTTATGAGTGTACTGGATAAAAAACTGGCTGGATCCTTGGCTGAGTAATGGGGCCTGTTCCCTTTAACATCTTTATCAATCATGTGGTTGAGGGGATCGAGTGCATCCTCAGTAAATTTGCAGATGACACCAAGTTAGGTGATGTTGACCTGCTTGGAGGTCGGGAGGGTCTCTACAGAGGGAGCTGGATAGGCTGGATTTATGGGTTGGGGCCAATTGTATCAGGTTCAAGAAGGCCAAGTGCCAGGTCCTGCACTTGGTCACAACAATGCCCTGTAACGCTAGAGGCTTGGAGAAGAGGGGCTGGAAAGCTGCTGGTTGGAAAAGGACCTGGAGCTGTTGGTTGACAGCCAGCTGAATATGAGCCAGCAGTGTGCCCAGGTGGCCAAGAAGGCCAACAACATCCTGGCTTGTATCAGAAATAGTGTGGCAGGCAGGAGGAAGGAAGTGTTTGTCCCCCTGGACTCAGCACTGGTGAGGCCTCACCTCAAATCCTTCTCACTTCAAGAAGTGGGCTTCTCACTTCAGGAAGGATGTTGAGGTGCTGGAGCATGTCCAAAGAAGGACAACGAAGCTGGTGAAGGATCTGGAGTGCAAGTCTTATGAGGAGCATCTGAGGGAACTGGGATTGTTTAGCCTGGAGAAGAGGCTGAGGGGAGACCTTATTGCTCTCTACAACCACCTGAAAAGAGGTTGTAGTGAGGTGGGGCTCAGTCTGTTCTCCCAAGTACCAAGTGACAAGATGAGAGGAAACGGCTGCAAGTTACGCCAGGGGAGGTTTATGTTGGATATTAGGAAAAATTTCTTCCCCGAAGGGGTTGCAAAGCATTGGCACAGGCTGCCTAGGGAAGTGGTGGAGTCCCCATTCCTGGAGGTGTTTTAAAGGCATGCCAACGTGGTGCTGAGGGACATGGCTTAGTGGTGACCTGGCAGTGCAGGGTGAATGGTTGGACTTGATGACCTTAAAGGTCTCTTCCAACCAAAATGATTCTGTGACTCAAAGAGTCTGAAAACAATTCAGTCCTCTGGGGTTTTTGACAGATTTTATTGTTAGCAAAACATTATTTGTTTAATAAAAATTTGCTTAAATAAAAGCAGTTTATACATGTTAATAATTTAATGCGTTTTCACAGTTAAAATATAGTAGCATAACAAGAAACAGCATGAAAAGCAGAAACAATATGTACATCCTTAAGTGGACAATAAACTGTTTTGAGTGTTCTTTCAGCACTTGCATCAACTGTTTTTGCCTTTTCTTTTCCCTGAAGAGGCGACAGAGGTAACTATGGGGTTGAATATTTATTTTTATTTTACGCAACCGCTATTTTTAGGTCAGCGCTCCCTCATTGTGCCTTCCCAGCCAATCCACTTGTCTAAGTTTCCACAGGTTGCTGCTTTTTTCTTACTATGGGTATGTATTTTGGATAAGTGATGGATTCCCAAAGCACATTTTCACTGTCAAACAAACGTAGGCTTCAGTCCAGCAAAGCACTTAAGTGTGTATTTAAGTGGTGGCACACAACTGTTCCATTTGTCTGCAGCAGGACTGCTTACATACATTTTAAGCTGTGTTCATACTAAAGCGCTGTAGTGGGTTGGTACCCACATGTGATGCCAAGGAAGAGCAGAAAGTTTGGAATATGTTACTGAGCCAGGCCCTGCATAGTCTTTGTGATGGCTTAGCAACTTCTCCTGTTTCAGAAAGAAGTTTGCTTTAAACTAGCCAATTGGTATTCCCTACCATGTGACGTCAGCTGCATCTCCATTTTTTCATTGGTTAAAAGTTTTCGCCGGTCTGTTCGATTTTCGCGCTGTTGCTGTTTAAAAAAGCTGCTCTGCGCCCCCGAAAAAGCAGTCTTTCTGCACTCTCTGCCACCCCCTG